>NC_139353.1:168209666-168424666 GCF_055883805.1 Amblyomma maculatum | reverse complement strand
TCGGAGAGAGGTAGGGGACCATATAAGTCGATGCCGACTACGTCGAATGGCGTGGCGGGACAGGGAAAAGGTTGTAGAAGGCTATCGGGTGAAGAAATCGGTCGTTTGCGACGTTGGCACAGAGAGCAGGATGCGACGTATTTGGCAACGCTGTAAGATAGGCGAGGCCGAAAGAATCGTTTTTTTTTTCACGCTGTCGTAGGTCTTTTTCCACACCAATTGGTGACCTGCAGTAGCGTCATCGTGGAGAGCCGCCTGTATACGTGGGCGAAGCACGCGCGGAACGACTGGGATCCAGCGAGTTCAATCAGGGCAATAGACGTAGCGGAGTAGGATGCCATCTTCGAGCTTGAAATTGCGAAGCTGTCGGCGAAGCCGAGCATTGGATGGTTCCGAAGCGCCCATAAGGCGGTCGATGATGGGACGGCAGTAGGCATCGGCTAATTGCTGTGAGCGGAGAGCGTGTTTGTTCTCAAAGTCGTCAAAAGAAACTGTTGTGATATACGTCGGGGAAAGAGATAGTCGGATGTGGTCATAGGTGGAAATGAGTTGGGAAGAAAAACAGCAAGCCGATTCCGAAAGTGGACAGCGAGAAAAAGCGTCGGCGTCTTGGTGTTGGTGACCCGATTTATAAGTGACGTCGAGGGTATTCTTGCAAGCGTAGAATCCAACGGCCAAGACGGCCTGTCAAATTTTTGAGTGAAGACAACCAGAAAAGAGCATGGTGAACTGTGAACTGCCGACCGTATAGGTAAGGGCGAAATTTTTGGACAGCCCAGATGCCGGCAAGGCACACCTGCTCGGTAATGGTGTAGTTTTTCTCAGCTGGTAATCACTTTCTCACGCGAAGTTGCATCGCGCTTCAGAAGTATAGCGCCAAGACCGTGACCACTGGCAGCAGTGTGCAGGATGGTTGGAGCGCTGTCACTGAAGTGGCCAAAACAGGATCTGATGTGAGGGCATGCTTTAGGCTGTTAAAAGCAGTTCCGCACTGTTCAGTCCACATGAAAGGGCTGCGTTCATGAAGTGGAGCAACAATAGTTGCGAAGTGCCTTATAAGACGCTGCAGGCCGAGAAAACGGCGCAATTCTGTAGTCCGTTGTGGACGAGCAAAGTTGAAGACTGCGATGGTTTTTTCAGGGTCTGGACAAATGCCGTCATGGCTGACTAGCTGTCCCAATATATTTATTTTCTTCTGTGCAAAGTGGCACTTCTTGGTGTTGAGCTGAAGGCCCGATGAAGCGAGATACGTGAGGACTTCGTTCAGGCGCGTGAGATGGCCAATAAAAGTTGAAGAAAAGATAATCTCGTTCAAGTAACATAAACAGGTTCTCTATTTTAGACCACGAAGCACAGTATCGATCATTCATTCAAATGTCGCTGGTGCATTACAAAGTCCGAAAGGCATAACAATAAATTCGTAAAAGCCATCAGGAGTTGCGAAAGCTGTTTTTTCTTTGTCGTCCTCGTGCTTTATCGTCGTTCAGAAACTTCAGATGAAAAATGACTGTCTGTCATATGGATAACACGGTCGCCACAAGAAATTAACGCCGAAGTAGCTAACAAAAAATCTCATCCGAAAATCATCAGATGCGTACAAGGTAAGAGCACAGCAAACTGCACATGATGGCGGACGCCGTCAATAACAACTCGCACAGTGCACTTCGCTAAAGCACGCAAAGGGACGTCATTTGCTCCACGGAGTTCAGGCCCATCAAATAGTGTCGTCACTTTTTGCAGACAGCGTGAATGACAGAAATTGCAGCCCCTGTATCAATCAATGCTTCGACCGATAATCCTTCAGCGAAAACAGAAATCACATTATACGGGCGATCAGGAGGACTTTTAGTAAGTTCGCAGAGTACAGTTTGACCTCCGGAAACTGCAACGCTTAGTTTTCCGGATGGCAGACAGGGAGAGTTGTTGCGGGTCGGAGAGGGGAAACTGAGCGGCGGTATGGGGATGGGAACCGGCGTCGAGATACATGGGTCCCACGAGTCTCAGACGAGGAGGTGGGGAGGATCGTTGGGGTGGGCTTGGAATAAATTTGCGTTGATATGACATTGAATGCAGTCACTTTCGAAGGTGTCGTAACCACGGCACCCGTTCTGAAGGCGGCGAGGATCAAAGCGGGATATATATGTCCTCTAATGCCACATTAATAGCAAACTGGTCGGGAGGGGTGCCAAGGTACGTAGTAGGGTGGTGCAGGTTGAGCCGTCGCTATTGCACTGACGTGATTGTAGGGTGGTGGCGGTCGGGGCGGGGGAATCAAAGGAGGGAGGGATGCTGCGACGTGCGCGTACGTCGGTGCTGGGCGGGGTGCAGGAAGGTCAGATGCCGTAGGTTGAGTGATTGTTGCCAGCTCTTCTTTAATGATGCTGCGGAGACCGGCGTCATTACACAGACAGGCTTGAGGGCTTGGAGCTCCTCGCGGATGATCGCTCGAATCGGTGCCCGCTGATCGAGGTCAGCATAGGTCGGTCCAGTAGCGATGCCGGGCTGCAATCGGGATGACTGCAGCTGGTCGATGCGTTGGCAGGTCGTAATAATGGAATCAACAGTTGAAGGATTCTGGGCAACTAGGGTGTTATAAGCCATAGAATTGATTCCTTTCAAGACGTGGTGTACTCGTTAAGATTCCGGCATGGTGGGACTAATACGCCGGCAAAGTGCAAGTATCATCATCATCATCATCATCATCATCATCATCATCATCATCAGCCTGATTATACCCACTGCAGGGCGAAGGCCTCTCCCATATTTCTCCACTTAACCCGGTTCTGTGCTAGGTGCGTCCACTTGACCCCTGCGAACTTCTTAATCTCATCCGCCCACCTAACTTTCTGCCGCCCCCTGCTACGCTTTCCTTCCCTTGGAATCCAGTTTGTTACCCTCAGCGACCATCGGTTATCCTCTCTTCGCACTACATGTCCTGCCCATGTCCATTTCTTCTCCTTAATTTCTACTAGAATGTCGGTAACTTGAGTTATTTCTCTGACCCACTCTGCACGCTTTCTATCTCTTAATGTTACCCCTACCATGTTTCGTTGCATAGCCCTCTGGGTTGTCCTCAACTTAAGTAGAACTCTCTTGGTTAGCCTCCACGTTTCAGCCCCATAGGTGAGTACAGGCAAGATGCAACTGTTGTATACTTTCCTCTTGAGCGATACCGGTAAGCTGCTCGTCATAATCTGCGAGTGCTTGCCAAATGCGCTCCATCCCAATCGTATTCTTCTTGTTATTTCCTTTTCGTGGTCCGGGTCTGCGGTTACTATCTGTCCTAAGTAGACATATTCGCCTACTACTTCCAGTATTTCGCTACCTAATGTAAACTGCTGTTCCTTCCCGAGGCTGTTGAACATTACCTTAGTCTTCTGCATATTGATTTTCAAGCCTACCTTTCTACTTTTCCTGTCTAGGTCATCAATCATTATTTGCAGTTCATCCCCCGAGTTGCTTAGCAAGGCAATGTCATCAGAAAATCGCACATTACTGAGGTATTCTCCATCCACCCTTATCCCTAACTGCTCCCATTCCAAGTCTCTGAATACTTCCTCTAAACAAGCTGTGACTAGTACTGGGGAGATTGTGTCTCCTTGCCTAACACCTCTCTTTATGGGAATTTTGTTACTTTCTTTATGCAGAACTATGGTTGCTGTGCAGCCGCTATATATATCTTCCAGCACTTTCACGTATGGCTCGTCTACCCCCTGATTTCGCAATGCCTGCATCACCGCCGAGGTTTCAACTGAGTCAAATGCTTTTTCGTAATCAATGAATGCTATGTATAAGGGCTGGTTATATTCCTAGCATTTTTCTATCACCTGATTGATGGTATGGATATGATCGATAGTAGAGTACCGTTTCCGAAACCCTGCTTGATCCTTTGCTTGATTGCAGTCTAAGGTTGTCCTGATTCTATTAGCGATTACCTTAGTAAATACCTTATACGTAACAGACAGTAAGCTGATTGGTCTGTAATTTTTAAGGTCCTTAGAGTCCCCTTTCTAGTGAATGAGGATAATGTTTGCATTCTTCCATGGTTCCGGTACCGTCGATGACACCAGGCACTGCGTATACAGGGTGGCCTGGTTTTCTAGCACGATATCCCCCCCGTCCTTCAGCAAATCTGTAGTTATCTGATCCTCTCCAGCTGATTTCCCCCTTTTCATAGTTTCTAGGGCTTTCTTGACCTCGTCCTTCGTCACTGGTGGAACGTCTGACTGTTTTTCCCACCGCCAATCTCATTACGGTCCTGACTACTTTGGCTACTGTAGAGATCTGTATAGAACTCCTCGGCTACTTTGACTATCTGGGCATCTAGGGCCCAGATATGGGCCTCTATGTATGGCCTCTAAGTATGGCCTCTATGTAAGACGTATATAACTCATCAATACCTTGAAGGCGGGAAGCGAGCTTGGTCTTCGCGATCTCAGTCCGAACTGCCGGGTCGCTGAGGTATTGGTGGAACTGCTATCTGAATGTGGTCCACCTAGTGGTGCGGAGTTCGCGATTGACAAACCAGTTTCTGGCGACCTCAATGAGGCAGAAAGAAACATTGAGAAATTTTAGAGCATCGTCCCACCGGTTGTAGACACTGCAGCGTTCATAGGTGTCGAGCTAGTCATCGACGTCTTCATCGCGACGACCAGCGAACAGCGGTGGGTCGCGCTGTCGTGTGGGCACAGTCGGAGGGGGTGGTGCAGCCGAGGTAGAGGGTCCGGCCGGTTCGTGGATACTCTCGGTAGACATAGCGATGATGGCAGTTGCGAAACGGTGACCGGAACGTAGCTGGAGCTACGTTCCGGTTGCGAGAGGCAGGGCCAAAGGCAGCAAAGGGATCAAATTTCACCTCTACCACTTGTGAAAGAAGGCTAGGTCGAGACGGCAAGGACAGCGATGCCTTGTCTAGCGTTTTAATCCGATCACGAATCCAGGCGCGTGCCGTAGCCGGCGCCGCGGGACGATAATGATGGTATGTACAAATGAAAGAAGATCATGACATGTTACAAATGGAAGAAGATCCGCGGAAGGCTCACAGCATGGATATTTATATATATATATATATATATAGACATGGATTGCTTGTTACTAATGGGCCAGAGTTAAATTCAAACAGGATGTCACACAACTTTCCCGATTATCGATTTTATTCCAACAGTGTCGGACGGTGGACCGTCCTTCTTCAATGTAGAATTGAGAAGAATTCTCAATTCTACCTTGAAGAAGGGCGGTCCACCGTCCGAAACTGTTGGAATAAAATAGATAATCGGCAAAGTTGTGTGACATCCTGTTTATATATATATATATATATATATATATATATATATATATATATATATATATATATATATATATATATATATATAGGTAGAATTGAGAATTCTCAATTCTACCTTGAAGAAGGACGGTCCACCGTCCGAAACTGTTGGAATAAAATAGATAATCGGGAAAGTTGTGTGATATCCTGTTTGAATTTAACTCTGGCCCATTAGTAACAAGCAAACCATGTGAGTCTTCCGTGGATCTTCTTCCATTTGTACATTTGTGATTAATGCCAAGAACGATGGCGTGTCTTCAATGCAGGGCGGAAGCGTTCTACTCAATGCCGCTCTTCGCAAGGAACAAGTTAGAAAACAGACTCGTTTCACAATTAAGGGGTAGCAACCTTATGAGCATGGTCGAAGACGTGATGAAACATAAGAAGAAATTGAAGAAACAATTCCCGTTTTATTGTCTGGTTATCATAGGGAAGACTGTGAAAACGGCTGAGGTGTGAAATATTTTACGAACTGCAATATTACTGTTAGAAAGTGCATTTTGGTGTTTGATATAACTGTTAGAAAGTGCATTTTCGTGTTTGATATAAAAGTAAATTCAGATAATATTGAGCCCGATAAACGTTTGTGTGTATGAAGCCATATATCATGGTTTGCATTCTTAGTGACATATTCCGTGTGAGTGCGCTAGCATATTTGTTATTGATGAAAACACCAATATGTCGATAAGACGAGACATTCTCTAGTGAAACTGCTTTAATCTTGTTGTGGCTGTTGGGTAGAGCAGCCGCATTACATGCGGTAGGTACCATGTTCGCTCTCTGGTGCATCGGTTTTAAATATTTGAAAGGCTTCCCCCGGCCTGATGCTCGGTTCTTCCGAGATGAAATGCTCTGGAAAAGGGTCATCGACCAAAAACTTTGTACAGGCGGGTTTTTGTGGCCTCTTTAAAGCTCACACACCGGTGAGAGCCGAGTGCCGGGCCGGGAGAAGCTTGTATCCATTTGTACCGGCCGATCTGCGTCGCTGGGTTTCGACCCAAACACTTCCCGAAGCTAAAACGGGCGCCCAAACCACTAGGTCCTAACTGAATTACAAGTTGTTGTAGTATATTGCTTCCCATGTAAATGATTTATCGAAAGGCCCCCTCGTGAGCAGGAGCAGCAGCACGTTGGCCAACGTGGGCAGTCGATGTTGTACCCATATGTTAACTACCTTGGAATTTCAGCACAAATTATAAACACCCTCTGTAAATTTGAAGCAAATCTTTTTCTATTTGTACAAGATGTTTGGAAAAAAAGGTCTGCTCAGAACTGTTTGCTTGTTTTTCTTTATCAGCACTGTACGGAGCTGCGATCGCAGGTTCGTGAAGGCCGTACTTTTGGACTTGAAAGACCCGGGATGGGGTTGGCGTTGTAGGCCTATTAGCTGCAAACCGATCACGTGGGAACGTAGGAATCGAATTTTCAAAAGCCGTCACGATCGCCTTATGCCAGCAGTGAAACTAGAACGCTTGCAACAAATTATGGAACATAATTTGTTTCGACTTTCAACGAGAAGTGTGAGTGCGTCACGCTGACCAATGATACAAGTTAGAAAGAAGGATACTTTTATGCCTAGCAAGGACCGGGGAACTTGAGCGTTAAACTTGTCTTCTCTTTTTTCCCGTTGCGGCCGCACCGAAGGAGTACCCAGGATTCCGAGCGCAGGCCCCTCCGAAGCCGCTCGCCGATTTGTTCGAGTCGCTGGCCTGCGCAATATACCTGGACTCAAATCAGAACCTGGCGGCTGTGTACCGGTCTCTCGTGCCGCTGATGCGACGGCAGATTGACACCGAACTGGAGCGCATCGCCATCGAAGAGTAGACGTCCACAAACACTCGCAGCAATGCTTCGATCGAATTAAAATAAAAGTCTGGGGCAATCGGTGATGCCAGCACCAAGCAAGGCTACTCGGCACTCAAGAAACCGTTCAGCAAGACCGGTTTCTTAATCGCCGATCAGCTTCACCTGTTTTCAATAAGTCACATTCCTTCCGTAAGAGACAGTGCTCACAACCTTGTGTGCGGCAATTTGTATTGTCGTTATGTGTCACCTTTGTCACATATCGGTTACGCGAGTCGAAAAACCAGAAAGGTCTACATCCGAACAAACAAAGTTCTCGATAACGCAACAAATATATATGGGAGACAATTTAGCTTCATGAATTATTCTTTAAAAGTGTGCTGTTATCTCTGCCTGTTTATTCACCCCACATTGAGAAAACCGAGGGCACAGCCAGCATGCAGTGCGCGCCTGCGCTTCTGTTCCGAAGGAAGAGAGAAGACAAGTTGTAAGCACAGATGGTTAATGCACAGATCTCGTTACAAACCATACCTCTGCCGCAGCACCCGAAAGCGGGGCAAAGGCACGCGTTCGCGACCGAGCTCAGGGCGCTCGAGGGCCAAACAAAGGATTCTTTAAATCGTTCCCGAGGGAGGGATGAGCGCCCGTGTCTGTGTTTCGTCCCGTTCCTTGCGCTGTTTTATTTCAGCATGAGGGATAGGCGAAACACATCTCGACAACACAGGTCGCACGTTGATGGCTTAACGCGCGTCGCGATCCCCACTGGCCAGCAGTGACGGAGAACCCTGCCAAACAGACCCTTCCGACTCGAGCGTCGGCGACGCAGAAGCTAGTGCTCGAGTCGCAGAAGCTAGCGCTCGAACCCCTTTCGGGCCTGGACGCGAGCAAGCGCACGAAGAGCATGCGTTCACCACCAGTTGGCATACTGGCCAAAGCCGGGGAGCCGTGAGGAAAAATAGGTTTAAGATCTTAGCGGCCACTCGCATTGCAAGAATGCATAAGCGTTCATCATCATCATCATCATCATCATCATCATCATCATCATCACCATCGGCCTGACTATACTCACTTTAGAGCGGAGGCCTCTCCCATATTTATCTAACCCGGTTCTGTGCTAGCTCCATCGACTTAACTCCTGCGAACTTCTTAACCTAATCGGCCCACCTAACTTTCTGCCGCCACCTGCTACGCATTCCTTCCCTTGGAATCCAATTTCTTATCCTAAGCGACCATGGGTAACCTCTCTTCGGACTACATATCTTGTTCATGCCCATTTCTTCTTGATTTCCACTACAATGTTATTACCTCGAGTTATTAATGTGACCTACTCTGCACGCTTCCTATCTCTAAACGTCACCCCTACCATATTTCGTTCCATATTACTCTACGTTGTTCTCAACTTAAGTAGAACCCTTTTCGTTACCATCCACGTTTCCGCCCCACAAATAAAGTACAAGTAAGATGCAACTGTTGTATACTTTCCCCTTGAGCGATGCCGGTAAGCTGCTAGAGATAACCTGCGAGTACTTGCTAAATGCGCTCCATCCCAATCTTATTCTTCTTGTTATTTCCCTTTCATTGTCTGGATCTGCGGTTACTACTTGCCCTATGTAGACATATTCGCCTACTACTTCCAGTGCTTCGTTACATAAAGTAAACTGCTGTCCTTTCCTGAAGCTTGTGGGGCTCCGCAGCCCCTTGAAGTGTTTTAAACCACGCGCGCGGTTTCCTATTTGTATTGTGTTTGCGTGGGCAGCGCGAGCGTGCATGAGCGAACAGCTAATCTTAGGGGCGTGATATTAGCTGTGAAGAAACGATGGTAGATAAGCGCGTTGGAAGCAAGGCGCGAGGCCTTTCGCCCAGCCGGGGAGGCCAGGGCGGGGCTACCCGCGAGTGTCACGGGACAACGAAGTGTGCATGGACGACGGAAAGAAGATTGGCGACACGAAGATGGAAGCAAGGTAGATATACCATAGTAGCGAAGGCTCCATAGACGCCCATTGGTCCAAAAAATGGCGGCTCATAGGCACCGCCATATTGGGGGGCAACTACGTATTAGTGACGTAGTTGCCCCCCAATATGGTCTTTTTCCAATACACTATAGCGCAGCAAAAGACGAGGACACAAGAGCGAGAGACGAACACCACGAGCGCTAACTTCCAACAAATTTTATTCTCCTGAAGCATCATATATAAACGCCAGAAAAACATGAATCACATGTGCAAACAGTATCAATTCCTTAGAAAGACAAGCTCTTTATCTGAGAGGAGAATGGAAGGTGTGCTTACACACGCGCATCCTGAACTATTTATCTTTTCGGCTTCAATGATTTCGCGCGTTACTCTTTCTCTGCTTTTTCCTATTACAACACTTTTATCAAAGAAAGGCTTACAGGTTTTTGAGTTGCATTCGAGAATGTGGTCAACTAGCGATCCGCCTAGCCGGCCGTTTCTGACGTTGCGAGCGTGTTCCATTAGGCGCTCGTTCAGACATCTCCCCGTCTGGCCGATATAGTGTTTCCCGCATGACAAGGGAATTTTATATACAACACCTTCATCGCACGAGACGTACGGCTTCTGGTGCTTAATTGCGCATCCGCCTGCTTTTTTGGTGTTGGTTTCTTTCAGCTTGCACAACGTAGAAAGTTTCTTCGGCGCCGAGAACACTACGGTCGCATTCGCTCGTTGACCAATTCTTTTCAAATTGTGAGAAATCTTGTGCAGATATGGTAAAACAACAAGATTTTTCCGTTCCAGAGGAACCGGATTTGGGTGGCATTTATTTTCTGGTTTCATTTTTTTTAAGAAGTTTTTCGGCAACAGAAACTTGAACATGGGCGGGATATCCAGCATTAGTCAGCCTCCTGGACTGCTCTTGAAAACTATCGCTCATCATGTGTGGACAAGATTTCCGGAGAGCATTTTGAAA
This sequence comes from Amblyomma maculatum, assembly GCF_055883805.1. Classification (NCBI taxonomy): domain Eukaryota; kingdom Metazoa; phylum Arthropoda; class Arachnida; order Ixodida; family Ixodidae; genus Amblyomma; species Amblyomma maculatum. The sequence continues at coordinate 168,414,612 of NC_139353.1, read as the reverse complement.
ACAAATTGATAATACCTCTTTTCACAAGTTTAGAATGAGCGGAGTGATATGGCAGCATCGATAGTTTTCAAGAGCAGTCCAGGAGGCTGACTAATGCTGGATATCCCGCCCATGTTCAAGAAGTTGCTACTAAGGTAGTTACAAAGCAAAAGAAATGCAAGAAAGCAAACTGGTTATCTGAAGAGGCTTTGCAAATAGCTAAGGAAAGGAGGATGGCAAAAGTTATGGGGGAAAGAGAAAGATACAAGGTTCTCAGTGAAGATTTTCAGAAAATAGCAAGAAGAGATAAGAATGCCATCCTGAACATACAGTGCCAAGCAGTTGAGGACAACAGCCAATTGAGGAACACAAGAGCTCTGTATAAGACAATCAAAGATATCAAAGGAAGCTTCTGTGCTAAGCTGGGCGTGATAAAGGACAAACGAGGCAGGGACCTCACTGAAGGCTCAGAGATAAAGAAGAGGTGGCAGGAATACACAGAAGAACTGTACAAGAAGGACCCGGATGTGCAAACCGAACACAAGACGGTTGTGATTACTGAAGAGTGAAGTAGAATCGGCCTTAGCTAGCCTTGCAAAGAACAAAGCTAGCGGAATTGATGGCATTCCAACTGAGTTGCCTCAAAACCTCAACCATGACGCTGTTAACGTTCTGTATACATTATGTCAGCAAATTTGAACAACCCTGCAGTGGTCACAGGATTGGAGGAGGTCGTGCACAAGAATGCTAAATTGGGCAAGTTGGTGCATTCCCATTTTAGGAAAACGTAGCGCAAAGAAGACAAGGACAAAAAGCGCTCGTGTGTGTTTCCTTCTTTTTTTTGTCCTTGTCTTCTTTGCGCTACGTTTTCCAAAATGGAGGAGGTCAGTTTACATCCCCATTCCAAAGAAAGGCAGTGCCAAAGATTGTTCCAACCACCGCACGATCGCACTTATTTCGCATGCTAGCAAGGTGATGTTGAAAATCCTCCAAGGTAGGATGCAGCAGTATGTGGATCGGGAGCTTCCGGACGTGCAAGCTGGGTTTCGCAAGGGCAGATGAACTATAGACCAGATTGCCAACCTTCGCTGGATCATGGAAAAAGCAAGAGAGTTCCAGAAACCCATCTACTTCTGCTTTATTGATTATGCGAAAGCGTTTGACTGCGTAGATCACAGCAGATTGTGGCAAGCTCTCTAAGAGATGGGAGTTCCAATTCACCTCATCTGTCTCCTCAGGAATCTGTATGAAGGGCAAGAGGCCACAGTCAGAACTGGGCACGGTCTTACTGATTGGTTTCCGATTGAGAAAGAAGTGAGACAAGGGTGCATACTGTCGCCCTGCCTATTTAACCTATATGCAGAGTGCACCATGAGGAAGGCCGGTCTGGACGAGTCAGCTGGAGTGAAGGTTGCTGGAAAACGTATGATACCACTTTAATGGCAGAAAGTGAAGTGGAACCCAAGAGACTTCTGAGGCGTGTACAAGAGAGTGAGAAGTTTGGGCTTAAACTGAACTTTAAAAAGACAAAGATCATGGCGTCTTGCCCTATCAAGTCCTGGAGCATCAAGGGACAAGAATTTGAAGCTGTGACAGATTTTCTCTTCTTGGGCTCCAAGATTACCCAGGAAGGATACTGCAGCCTTGAAATTAGAAGATGCCTGCTTCTGGGAAAGAGAGCCATTGCTAGCCTTGACCACCTAGTAAAGAGCAGACAGTAGACTGCCAACCAAGATCCGTATAACTCGTGCTATGGTATTTCCAGTTGTGATGTATGGATGCGAGAATAGAGTGGAGAGCTGGGCCAGTTGGTACTTATTGGTAAGGATTGAAACCAGCGGAAAGACGCACATAAAAGCTGAGCATTTTTACGGCCAGCGGAGCGGAGCGGACGAGCGGAGATGCCACTGCGTATGCGCACGTCGCGGAGCTAGCCAGCGTTTTTACGACGCCCAGCTTACGCCCCGCTGTGGAGCCCTCTCCAGCGGAGCGATCGGCAGCGCGCGAGCGTGCGTAAGCGCGCGGGCGTGTATGGGTAATCAAGATGGCAGCCGTCAACACAGCAAGCGGCGCTGCTCCGTTGTCGACGGCGACCCCAGCTCAGGCCCGTTTACAAGTTAAGACAGCACAGCTGAGGAAGACTTGTGTCTATTGCGTGAGGTGTCAGCGACGAGGCCGTTGGAGATGGAGTTGGAGATGACCATAAATGGATCGAAGTTGTGCGCGTCGTGAACCATGTGATGGGCCGCGAACTTACGCTGCGCGGAGCAAAAGACCGCGTGGATTTACTATTATGCTGGCGACAGCAGGACGTCAAGAACCTTAAAAGGTGAGTTTTACTTTTGCACAACTAAAACGTGTAATATCAGTGCTTAGAAATACAAATGACGCGAAATGAGAGAACGATTATGCAGTCTTTAAACCTAGTCGATCACCGTCAGTGCCGCTGCGCGGCCGGCCACGATGAATGATAAAAAAAATATACATTTCTCGATGATACAGCAGCAGGAAAGAAAAGCAGCACTTACGCGTTATCAAGCGTGAAACGCGAACGCGGGCTGCCGTTTACGGTGGTGTGGAAAGTGCCTTCGTTTACTTTAGAACAAAGCAACTCTCGTCTGAGCTGTTTTATCGGCAAGCCCACCGCCTAACATTAGGCGCTGCGCATCTGTTCGGGTTTCGGTCACCGCTCGGAAGAGACATTCGAAACCTCACAGCAACCACTGAATGGGGCGAGGGCTTTGTTTGCGCGCTCGTCGGGCCGCCGTGTCTGTTCCAAGATCGTTTTTCAACACACTTTAGCGCCTTCACCGCAAGGACCGTGTACGCGGCTCCTATACCCACAGATGTTTGAAGGCGCCTTGCTGATGCAGCCGAGGTCGATTTTCCTTGTCTTTTTAGTCTGTATTGAAAGGCGCTGCGTTCATCTGCTCACTCGACGAGTTAAATTGTGTTCATTAAAAAAAGCTATTCCACTGGCTTCACGGAAATATTACCGATTCTAGTTTATCTGTCACATTACTCTAACATAACACCGATCACCAAACGTGCGTTTGTTTGTCTTTTTCCTGCCTCATTGTGGGCTTGACATGCTTGGTGGATAAAACAAAAGCAATTGTTATTGTCTCTCACACGGCCAAGAAACTTCTCTTTGCACCTGTACTTTGCAATCTGGCTTGTATAGGATCCTAAAAACCCACCGAAAGAAATGATGTCTTCATTAATATTCTGCCAATTAGTACACATGCTATATATCAAGAGGAACTCTGTTAGACATAACAAAAATGGCACACAAGCAGAAACACAAGGGTCATAAACTGTTTACTGTCCTCATAACAGTCCATCTTATTTTTGTACAACGTGTACATATTGTGGTACTCGTTCTGTATACAAAGTTCCGGTTATCCGCGAATGTCATATGTCAACTGACTGCGTCTGGTAGAAACATGTATTTGTGACTATTTTGCTCCAGTGAAGAAGCTCAACTGAATTTAAGGTTGATATAAAGCTGTTTGTCTTTTTTTTTAAGGCACCCGAGCGTTACAGAGCATCGGGCTTCAGCTGATCACCATGCGAGAGAGAAACGACTATGAGCTACGCAGAAAAGCGCAAGAAATTGAAAAATAAAAAGTTGGAAATGAAGCGCGGCGTCTCGCTCTATACGAGAGCAGGTTGGACTTGGAGAACAGAAAGCATGAGTTTGAAGTGAGACGTTATAACAGAGAACTTGAGAAGCTGCTAGAGAACGTGCAGAGGATGTTCAAAGAACAGACTCGAGCATTTTTTATTTCTTCAGCGCAAACCGCGCATAACATGAATACCCAGAAAACTGTCCTGGTAAAATGCTGTACATCTTGTGCGTAAATAAAACACATTTCAGAAAGATTTGTGAGTGGTAAAAGTACCGAGGAGTAAGGTAAGTTTCAAGATCTGGTGGATCAAGACCGTAGTAATGCGATACCTGGGCATCATACAAACATGTATGACAGTTCGCCAAAAGCGCACTAGCGTTATACATATGCGGCACGTTCTGTCGGTACAGCTTCAAGGCATGAAACCGCTTGTAGCCACTAAAGTAAAGTTTCTGATTCCTTGATGGTCGGCATATTGCCCTTGCTGTACCATCGATGAAACCCCAGTAGTTTCTCAGTGGGGCACCTTTGGCTGAACAGCCTCAAAATGTAAGTGAAATTTTAGGTTAAGAAATTTTTTTTCTCAACCTTGACATTGATTCTGCTATAATTGCAACTTACCTGCGAGAATTTCTCCAGCGTTTCGAGACTGAGCCAAGAATGGCTATTTACATCGTCGAGCAAGTGAAAAACCGCTCGTCGATATGGCGCATAACATCGTTCGTCAGTGATTATATCGTTGAACTGTGCCGCCCGAAAAGATCTTCAAGACCACACAGCCGGTTCGGATGTGCCAGCCGTCGAAGGGTAATGCAGAGGGCTTCATCTGCGGGAACCGCTACCCTTTGCGCAGTTACCACCTTATCGGGTATGCACATGGCCCGCTGAAGTCTGCGTATATGCTCCTCCTCGAAACGAAAATACGTCCTAAAGACACCATCGTCTATCGTATCAATGTTCAAAAGTCCGCGCGCTGAAAGTGGCTCACATCGTGTCCGCCAAATACCTCCAGGCACTGCCCATCTCCAACTTCGGTCCAGGTCAGTTGCGACAGCACCAGCGGGTCCTGTAGTGTGCTCTTCGGCATGATTCAAGCAGCAGTAGCAGCCGCCAATTCGCGAAAGCGCGAGAAAACAGCTGACTTTTGTTTCGGCTTGACTTGACTAGAACTGGCGAACATATTCTGTTTAACAGACTGCTTTTTTGTCCATATAAAACAGAAAATATACAAAATAATTAATTAAAAACACAGAATCCACTTTTACTTAACAGTTTCGGCGCATTATTGGCAGGCTTAATTGGTATTCTTTTCATTCTAACTCGAATTGTGACCGAGAGGTGGAGCAGAAGAGCAAGCGACTGTATTCCGCTCGAGAAGATCGGCGATCCGCCCGGCTAAAACTCTTTTCTCGCGCGCCTCTCCGCTGGTGTATCCGCTCGCCCGCTCCGCTCCGCTGGCGGTAAAAACGCTCAGCTAAAACGCTCTATCGTTTTTTCTGAGTACTCGACTCCGCCTGCATCCTATACATATTCCCCTCTTTTGTACAAACAAGTCACCATTAAATTCAATCATCGTAGAAGACAGATAGGCCTTGAGAGGTTCCAAAAAACCACTCACAGAGCCTCCACACAGGTTTTGGAACTGAACTGCACCAGATTCTTCGATCAAGTCCCGCACTGCCTCGAATAGCTGATCATGGGGCACAGAGTAGTAAAGTTCCTCGATGTCAACGGAGTTCGCGATTTTTGAATCTTGAATTCCTTTCTTGAGTGCAGACGTGAGATCCAGGAAACTTTTTACTGCAAATGGGTCACATGGTTCCAGGGTAGAAAGCTTGGTTTTTAGAAATTGGCTGACCATTTTTTGCCATGATTCCCGCTCTGTGAGAATTGTTCTAAGCGGGCATTCAATTTTGTGTGTTTTCGCTGTAAAAAACATACTAAGCTTGCTGCCCTTACCCGATTTGACTGCCTTTTCAAGCCTCTTAAGGTGCAACGTCTGGAGAAGGTTAATAACTTCTGCTTTTGCTCTAGTTGGCCTTTCCTTGGTCTTGATAAAATTCTGCGCATGTGCGCATGTGTGCGCATGTGTTGCTTCTTCGCTGAAGGGTATACATAAGCGTCTGTTTTCTTAGCAATAAACTCAGTTGTTAGTCCAGCGTTGTCTTGCGTGCTTCTCTCTTTGTCTGCGTCTTTCCGCTGGTTTCAATCCTTACCAACATGGATGCGAGAGTTGTACTGTGAAGAAGGCTGACCCCCTAAGAATTGACGCGTTTGAATTGTGGTGCTGGCGGAGACTCTTGAGAGTTCCTTGGACTACCAGAAGATGAAATCAGTTGATATTGTCGACCATAAACCCTGACTGCTCACTGGAGGGTCAAATTCTAAAGTTAAAACTCAGCTACTCTGGTCATCTGATGAGAAGAGAGGAGTCGCTGGAGAAAGATTTGATGTTGGGAGAGGTTGATGGTCACCGGAGGAGGGGTAGGCAGCGAACGCGGTGGTTAGATGGCATCCTCGAGGCGCTGCAGATGAAGCTATGTGATGTTAGAAAGATAGTGAGAGACCGGACAGCGTGGCGTGATATGGTCCATAGGGTCACGAAGAGTCGGACACGACTGAACGACTGAACTGAACTGAAGGTAATCGCTAATAGAATTAGGACAACCTTAGACTGCAATTAAGCAAAGGATCAAGCAGGGTTTCGAAAACGGTACTCTCTATCGATTATATTCATACCATCAACCAGGTGACATAAAAATGCTCGGAATATAACCAGCCCTCATACATAGCATTCATTGATTACGAAAAAGCATTTGACTCAGTAGAAACCTCGGCGGTGCTGCAGGCATTGCGAAATCAGGGGGTAGACGAGCCGTACGTGAAAGTGCTGGAAGATATATATAAGTGGCTGCACAGCAACCATAGTTCTGCATAAAGAAAGTAAGGAAATTCCCATAAAGAAAGGTGTTAGGCAAGGAGACACGATCTCCCCAGTACTATTCACAGTTTGCTTAGAGGAAGTATTCAGAAACTTTGAGTGGGAGCAGTAAGGGATAATAGTAGACAGAGAAAGCTGAGTAATCTGCGATTTGCTGATGACATTGCCTTGCGAAGTAACTCAGGGGATGAATTGCAAAAACTGAATAATGACCTAGCCGGAAAGGTAAAAAGGCTTGAAAATCGATATGCTGAAGACTAAGGTAATGTTCAATATAGCCTAGGGAAGAACAGCAGTTTACGTTATGTAGCGAAGCACTGGAAGTAGTAGGCGAATATGCCTACTTAGGACAGGTAGTAACCGCAGATCCGGACCAAGAAAACGAAATAACAAGAATAATATTGGGATGGAGCGCATTTGGCAAGCACTCACAGATTGTGACTAGCAGCTTACCGGTATCGCTCAAGAGGAAAGTATACAACAGTTGCAACTTACCTGTACTCACCTGTGGGGCTGAAAACGTGGAGGCTAACCAAGAGGGATCTACTTAAGTTGAGGACAACGAAGAGGGCTATGGAACGAAAAATGGTAGGGGTAAAATTAGGAGATAGGAATGTGCAGACTGGGTCAAAGAAAAAACTCAAGTTACTGATATTCTTGTGGAAATCGAGAAGAAGAAATGGGCATGGTTCGGACATATAGTGCGAAGAGAGGATAACCGATAATCGCTTAGGGTAACAAACTGGATTCCAAGGGAAGGAAAGCATAGCAGAGGGCGGCAGAACGTTGGGTGGGCGGATGAGGTTAAGAAGTTCGCAGGGGCAAGTGTATGCAGCTAGCACAGAACCGGGTTAATTGGAGAAATATGGGAGAGGCCTTAGCCACGGCCGCTCGATGGAAGCGCACTAGGTGCGGCCTGCTACGTCGCCCTAAACCGGCGGGAGGCGCCTACTTCCCGTCGCCACCGCCGCGGCGCCACCGTTCGGGGACAGCCGCGCGCGGAGAGCTGCGCCTGGCTGCGCTTTCAGGGAGGCGTCGGCGTGGTAGAAGCCTTTTATTTTAAGGACATAAGAGCTCCGCTTCACACAAATAGGCAACACGAATTAGTACATAATGTCATGTCTAGTGTGACCATGTCAGCACCTAGCGCTTGCTCGGCAACGATGCATACTGGAGTGTGCCCCGAAAAACTTAATGTGACGGTGGATCAAGGCCACTCGATTGGAGAGCTCGCATTACCGTGATGTTGCATTCGGATCAAGTTGTTTGTCACGCGAAAATGTCACCCGGCTGTGAAGAATTCGAAGCTGTTCAGCTGCCATGGTAGCCTAATGCATAACCACTTAACTATGTCGCGAATTCCGTGGGTCATTTTCATACCATTTACTCATTCCTGCATAGAGCTTTTATACACAAATTTATGCAGACCTGTTCTAAGCTGACAGCGCTATCCAATAAAAATATATTGTCCTACTGTGAGCAACCTCTGTGAAAATGCGACATGTAACCACCCTTCTCATTCTCATTCTGACAAATGTTACGTTGGAAATATGAAGATGTTTGTTAAGTCAAATCTACATGATAACCTGGGATCTCCGACTCAGTTGGAGACCAACTTTTTACGCCAGAAGGCTATCCGTCATCACTTCTCGCATTTTGCATGACCAGCGCGCTTCATAGAGCCGGGCTGCCTCAAGGTGCTATGTATATGCGCCGAAAGTTTTTATTACCATTTTTATTGGCTGCTCGCAAACCCGTACAATTTTTGCTGGTTTGTAATTTTCAATGCAAGAACGCGCATCGAGTGTTCCTGTTGTGAAACTCTTAGCTGCGATCACAAGAATGTCAACGCTTCAGAGCGCAACTGCAGCTGATATTCAGCGAGCAGCCGAGTACGTTTATTAAATGGCCACACGAAAATGAAGAAAATTACCAATCGCAGATGGAAAACCTTTCACGAGAGAGGTTTATGCCATAGCCATAAATGTCGCTCCACTGTTGGGTTGACATTTCCAGCCCAGCTCGCTATCAGTGGGTTATATAAAAAAAAACGCTTCGTACCGTTTTCTGATATGTCTTCGTAACATAACCTGCGAGAAAATCTTCTGGTGCTACCTCATCGTGTTCATCTGCTTCGCAACACATCGTTAAAAATCTTAGTTCACTGGCCAGCTTCCTGGTAACTAAATAGGTTAAACAAGATGACGGAGACACAGGAAAAGAGGACGACACAACTAGCGCGGTTGTGCCGTCCTCTTCTCCTGTGTTCCCCGTCACGTTGTTTGTACTGTTAACCTATAATTGATCACCAACAATTCCAATCTGCTGTCCCTTGTTGCAAATTCAATGGCAGCTGATAGGGCATTATGCTTCAGCATCTGGACTTTTAACCTCAGCGCTGCTTTCATTTCAGAGGAAGCGAGTGCATTTCCACTCCTCGCTACTGCCTTTGTCTGAAGCGAGCTCAGCAGATAAAATTTGAGGGTCTCTTAGATGTCTCTTAAGCGGAGGACGGCGAAAGCCTACCCTTGTCCTATCACTTGCCTCTCATCGTTTGCCACAGTTCGTCATTTGAAGTCGTCGTTTAATATATTGGTCGTTTCCCAGTCATGATGAGTCATGCCTGCGTAGTCATTGTAGCATTTACCACTCATAACTAAGCAGGTTACTCATTTAGAACCAGCAGTGGTCATTACATGTCATCCTTTCACATATTGGTTATTTCGCAGTAATTAGCAGTAATGATGAGTCATGCCTAGCTATTATATTCATTACCACACATCGCTAAGCACTTGTACTCATTTCTAATCAATTGCGGTCATTACATGCCATAGTGTGATATACTGGTCATTACAAATCATTTGTCATTATTGCCCATTATTAGTCATAAGCATTTGTTATTACCTCTATCAATGTCTATTTATAACTTTTATTGATTACCTATCATTATCAATAATTTTCATCCTCAATCTCCCTCTTTGCAAGTCCGCTTTTGCGACACACCAGTGCGCAGATGCGACGCACAGGTTACAGCCACGTGCAGCTTCTGCGCACCGATTTTCGCTCCATGAGCCTAGAACGGCTTTCGCCTTAAAAAACAAACGCATCCCGTCTCAACGTTAACGTGCTTGCACACGCGCACACAAAATTTTACGTTTACCACGCAGACACGAGGCGAACGCGTCCAGAAAGGAAGCAAACCGCGCGCTCAGAGCCGGCGACCTCGGCGGCGGCGACGTGTCCCCGAACAGTGGCGCCCTCAGCAGAAATAGCGGGAGAAAATGTAAACTCCCCAAGGACGCGCTTGCCCATTGACGGCGGCGCGACGTAGCAGGCCGCACCCAGTGCGCTTCCATCGAGCGGCCGTGCCTTAGCCCTGCAGTGGGTGTAGTCTGTACAGATTAGTATAGAACTCCTCGGCTACTTTCACTAGATTATCCATATTCGTGATGACGTTCCGCGCTTTGTCCCTTAGCGCGTACATCTAATTTCTGCTTATGCCCAATTTCTTCTTCACCAATCTCAGGCTTCCCATATCCTTTACAGCATGCTCAATGTTGTCCATGTTGTACATCCTTATATGAGCCACTCCCTTTACGGTTATTGATGAGCTGGGATATTTCTGCCAGTTCTATCTGGTCTGTTGGGTTCGAAGCTTTCATAAAATGCGTAAGCATTGCTCCAAAATAACCGCCAAATGGCGTAATGTTTCACTATACTAGGCCACCGCGACGGTTTTTTTTGTGCCGGCGCGCCTCCTTTCATAACGCGGCCAGAAATGCTGCCCATCACCTATAGGAATGCCAACTGCCCGCCCGCGTTTCTCCGATCAAAAACCTCTCTCCCTCCTCCTGGGAGGCTGGCCTTCTGGCGACGCAACAAGCCGATCAGCTATGACTGGTAGAACGAGTAAAACTAGAGAGTTCCTGAACTAAGGGGCCCTACTGGGAGTGTCTGAATGAATTTTCATTAACTAATGTGCTTTCTCCTCCTCCTTTCCATAAGGTCATCGTCGTGGGGGGCACGCCATAGGGGCGCGTCTGGTTGTCACCATGGCAATGCCGTCGAGGTGACGTCTCCTCATGCCAACAACCGCTTATGCTTTTGCTTGCTCCTCCTCGCCCTCTTTTGACCTATTTTTATTTTCTTGTAAATAATTGACACTCATTAATTACTTTTTCATCCTCCCGGCCTTTAGCACTTTTACACTCCGACGTCAAAACACCCGTCGTCTTCCGGTTGCTTGAGGTCACACCCGTTTGGACGTCAGCACTACCTCGCTTGGCTTTTAGTATGTCTGGTTAGCTTATTTGGCTGTAATTAACTAACGACTCCTTTTCAAAATCACGATATCTATTGCGAGATTTTTTGGACCTTTTCGCATAAAATTTTCTTTTGCGTCTCTTCAGTTCATCGCAATCGTGATGACAAATTCTGGGGACAAGCTCCTTCGAAAATAGCCACTTGATGGTTACGCATTAAAACGTACACCTCCCGCTTGCCGAGTAGATGGCGGTCTCCTGCTCGCCCCCCGCGCGCGGCCTCGCGGCAAGACTAGTCCAGCATGTCACCAGGATGTGCCGCAATCGCTACGCCTGACTCACACGGGAAGAATGGAACAGATGTTGAGTGGCAGCATTTCAGAAGCGGGGGAGTCAGCAGCACGGCCGACGACCGCAGGGATTCCACTGGGGATCTCTAGCTAGAAAAACAGCCGCAGTGTGATTCGCGTCGCTCTGGGAGGACATCCACCCTAGCCACATTTACACTTCAATATATGTCTAATCATTACCGTGGAACGCGCGGCAGCGCTCCACAAATGGTACGGGAATGAGCCCGATGCCGTTTGGGTAGATGCCGCCTGCGATGAGAGCGGAGCCACTGCAGTTGTCCACAACCCCCACATTTCCCCCTTACCTATTGAGCTTCCTTCAGGCACGACCCCTGAAGAAGCCGAGGAAACCGCTATAGCTATTGCTCTGGCATACACCGATGCCAGTTATATACGCAGTGATTCAAAAACTGCCATTCTAAATTATGCCAGGGGCCGGGTTCATCCTCCGGCGCACCGCTTGCTGCACATGCCCACCTCCCACCTCCCCCGACAGATTGAGCTCATCTGGGTGCCTGCGCACTCGGGAAATCCCGGCAACGAGGCTGCCTACTCCTTAGCCTGAGGGTCTAGAAACCGGGCACAGGCGGACCTTATGGGGGATTTCTCGAAGGATCGTATGCACTCGTTTGCTGAGTTCACCGCAAACTCCCGCGCTGAGCGCCTCATCTATCCGTCACCCCACCCATCCCTCACTATCAGAGAGCAGTCAATCTGGCGTCGTCTGCAGACACGAACTCTACCGACACCAGCTCTACTTTCTAAATTTAAGCCGGTATCCCCCATATGCACTTTGTGCTCCCACCCCAAGGCCACTCTTACCCACATTCTTTTATCCTGCCCTGCGTCTCCTCCCCCCGTCGGGCCGGTGCCTCTCCGAACCTGGGAGGACTGGGAGACCTCGCTGCGATCAGCGGACCCGGCCAGGCAGAAGATCGTCGTCAGCCGGGCCGCTTACGTCATGGATAAACATAATATGAACGTTTAGATCGTGAGTGGGGTCGTGCGGAGACCCAGGAGGCCTGCGTGCCTCGAATTCTTCTGCAAACAAAGTTTTTTCCTCCTCCACAAGCTTCGCATTCACTAGCCGCACGTGCATTTTAAATAATATTTTTTTTTTTACAGGAAAGGAAAAGCACAGTATCTGTCAAACCTTTTTTTGCGGACATCTGAACTGCAAAGAAATGTAAGACGAGAGTGAAAGTCGAAATGGTGAAAGAGGAGCTGTAATCGTGGGCTAAGGAGTAATTCCGACCGCTTGGGGATCTTTAACGCGCACTGACATCGCGCATCTTTTACACGTTCACAGTTTGGTCGCCCCAGCTCGCAAGCGATCCCCACCAGCAGTTCGTGTAAACTACGTGTACGTTATTGAACAGTGATCCGCTCGCAACGGTCACGGCATAGTGATGTTTCAAGGAGGTCATTGTATTCCTCAGCCGAACTAATCTGCCCACCTAACTTTCTTCAGCCCCTGCTACGCTTTCGTTCCCTTGGAATCTAATTTATTATCCTAAGCGGCCATCGGTTATCCTCTCTTCGCACTACATGCCCTGCCCGTGTCCATTTCTTCTTGATTTCCACAAGAATGTCATTATTTCGACTTAACGTCATCTGCCGACCTAACTTTCTGCCATCCCCTGCTATGCTTTTCTTCCCTTGCAATCCAATTTATTACCCCAAGCGACCATCGGTTATCCTTTCTTCGCACTATATGCCCTGCGCACCTGTCCTAATTATACATGTTATCCTAGCACTTTCAGTGCTTCGCTACTTATTGTAAACTGCTGTTCCTTCCCTAGGTAGTACATCACTAAGGTTTTGATTGCCGAAGCCAGATTTAAACCTACTATATCACCGAGACAGGAATTTTAACGTCATGTCTGCTTCTGCACCTTTTGATATGTTTATTACGAAGGAGCATTTCGGGGAAACCTCGAAATCGTCGACAATCATAAAGTGATTGGGTAATCAAGGCGTGACAGAGGCAATACCGAGACAAGGACACCGCAGCGACGAGAACCATCAAAACAAAAAAATCAGAAAAAGTATGAGTACCTGCGCTGCAATTTATAGGTTATCTAAAAGAGGTACTAAGAATGCTTTGGGATTTTGGCTGTATTCGGAATAGCAAATGGTGAAAAGCAATGGAGAACCCCTCAGTAACCACGAATACGACGGCGATGTTGCTATGTTAAGTAACTTGGAAGTAGAAGTGAGAAGAAATTGAATTATACAAGCAGAGGGGGAGGTACAGGAAAAAGAGGCTCACCTATCCTCACCGCTTTCACTAGGGAGAGATACTGATTACGTTCCCCACCTGTTTAACTATTACTAGACACCACTTCAATGTCCTCCGACTCACATTTGACTGTCATCAGCCGGAGCTCTACACGACATTCTGCGTGCAAAGGTCTACTCAACAGTTTTCACACCATGTTCAAGGTGAAACTTGGGTCAAATACGCCATGTTCTTTGGTGCTTGGCATCCATGGTTACGTCACTATGCACCAGGAGCTTTCCCGCAATGGGCGGAAGTCTAGCAGGCTTGGGAAGAGACGGGCGGACGACATTCAACGAAATTTCTGTGAGCTGGCTGGTTGTTGTACACCACTCGCGAAAGATCGCTGATTAAGGCTTGAGTTTCCTCCGCAGCACCTAGTCCATAGCATGTCCCTAAAGAAACCTCGCCTGGTGCCACCTTCACTTCTCATGACCTTGTAGATCCTCATGTGGACTAATGACCCCCCTCTCTCTTCTGCCGTGGCGGCGGCCGCGCTCCTACCGCCACAGTTTGCAGCTGCGTGTACTCCCCCCCCCCCCTTTCTGCATTGTGGAACCGGTGTTCTCCGGCTGCCGAAGCGCCTGCTGTGCATCAGCGGATCGCGGTGCGTGCATCCCAAGCCGAAACGCAGAGCCACGTTGACTTGTTTCGCTAGCGGCGTCAGCGGCATTAGTCAGTCGCTGCTATCTCTTCGCCACGCAACGTTCCTATGGGTCCACGCGCTGCCTCTCGCGACTTCCCGATAACTTAATTACTCTCTTTGCACCGGATCGGTGGCGGCGAATCTCGATATGTGCACCGCTCGAACCGAAACGCATAGCCGCCGTCGTTCGCCACTGCGATCCGCATGACTAAAAGTTGTCTAATTGTACATACATGTATAGCTCGAATTTTCTGCCTCAATCTATCGAAAAGATGACCCAGCTGTTGAGCTGCGCTCAAATTTCGCATGATGAACTAACTTAGTTGTAGGCATTTTTTTTTTTCAGAATATGTTAAATCCTGTGCATGTACGGAATTACTGCTATTTTCTTATATTTCTTCAGCACGCCGAGTCTTGCGAATCATGGTTACCGATGTCGGGATATCTAACCAGCTTCACGTAGCCGTTCTGCTTGCTCCTGGAAACTAGCTTCCATCAGATGCGACGCCTTCTTAAAACAGGCGTTTATAATGCCTCCTTTTATGAACTTCGAGGGTGCCGAATGAAATGAAAGCAATAATTTATTAGCAGGAAACGATTTTTCTTGTTTTCTGATAATTCGCAGGTCATTTCAAATGGCTTCTCTAAACAACGCTACTACATTCGAGGAATAATTTTCCAGGCCTTCCAAGGCACATTAAAGATATAAAAATCAGCAGCATACCTAACACTCTTTTCATATTCGAATCGAATAGGCTATGATTCAGGACTCGGTCCACATTTACTAAATATAAGTTGCTAGCAAGACTCCAAGCTGGGCTTGTTGGTTCATAGTTACTAAAAAGATTTGCAGCGCTAAACGACGACGCAGAGAAAAAAGATGCACAGGATGGCGCTACACTTTCAACAATGCTTTAATTCATGCAAACACACAGAATATATATGCAGCGGGTGAAGGGTAGTTATCATGAGATGAGCTATAATCTTCCATATCTATCTAAAAAGGCATATTCATTGCCGTGCAGCACAATGGTGACAGAACTCACGCAGCCAGACTCAGTTCTTTCAATATGATATGATTCTATGAGCTGTCGGGCGATAGCGTCCTCACATCGTTTTAATACAGTCGTGTCATACAAAGGGGCTCGACACGTGCCATCATTACATTTTTTGCAATGTAAGGGAAGGTTGGAGCCGGTGCCAGTCCTTAGCGAGTTCTTGTGCTCCCGTAGCCTATCATTAATACATCGGCCTGCTTGGCCGATGTATACCTTGCCGCAAGTGAGAGGGATACTGTAAACTACTCCCTCTGTGCATGCCACATAAGGCTTTCTGTGCTTCTTGTTGCACCCAAGAAATGCTTCCTTCTCCTTGGACGTTTTCTGGCACAACCTACCGAGCTTGCATGGAGCGGAGAATGCCACCGGAACATAGAATTTTGTGGCTACCTTCTTCAGGTTATGGGCTACACGGTGTGTGTATGGGACCACTACAGGGTTAATCGGTTTTGCAGGCCTATCACTTTGTACACCTCTTCCTGCTTTCAATCTTTGCACAAGGGTCTCAGAGACAGCCGATAGTAAACTAGTGGGAAAACTAGCAGATTTCAGTTTTGTGATCTGTCTGTCGAAGCTAGTTCCTTGCATATGGCAACATGACTTGTTGAGACTGGATTGCAGGCAGAGCGATGCTATCGCTCTGCCTGCAAGTTGCTAAACACGGGTGCAAGACGAGACCTAATGGAAACCCACTCTTTCTGCAGGTAAGGTTTTCATTGCCAGCTGATAAAAGTAGACTGGAGGTAGAAGGACAGAATTTCTAAAAAATTCTGTACAGACGCCCCTGCTGCGTTTTGGAAAATTAGTACTCCTCGATCTTCAATGCTCTATTCGACGCACTTAAGCAAGTCTACTTGGGGTAGGTAATAGTAGAGGCCTTTAATACCGATCGAGAGAGCCTAAAAGCTTTTGTCAGGTTGTGTATGTAGGAAGATCACCACTTCTTCCGGGTTTTTTATAACTTACGCACCCTTGACTGTTAGAAGGTATAGCTTGCCCAATAGAAACAAAGCGATTGACCTGTGTCAATTGTCTTTTTTAGAAAAAATTACCCTTCACGGGACGTGCGGTTTGTGCGTTTTTGCACTGAATAAAACCTCGAAATGGTTTCGCTGGTTAAATAGCTTTCACCACCCCATCTAGTGCTTGTGTTTGTCTTGGCGCTGTCCGTGTTTCCGAGCGCTACAGTCTTCATCATTAAAGTAGTGATGATTGCGGTGGAAAACCTTGCCTTGGGGAAGTTTTGAATGACAGATTTTAAATCACTAGAATGGGGCGAGCGGATATGGAGGACTGAACGAAGAAGCAGTGCTAAAGACGGAACGAGTGGGAAGACAATACAGACACGTACTGTAACTATCAAATGGTTTATTGCGATAAAAAAAGCAGCAATATAAAGCAGAGCCAAAAAAAAAACACAGATAAAAACAACTCCCGCTCGTCCCGTCTGTTAGGGCTGTTTCTTCGTTCCGTTCAACATGAACCAACCAGCCCGCCAAAGCCCTTTTCTTGGATGGAGGATGGCTTTCTGCGACGGAGCAATGGAAGCAGCAACCGTCGGCTTACCGTGGTAATAAAATAATGGAAACGCGAAAGCGGGAGTATTTTGCGGTGCTAACATGAATGATGTGGAAAAAACTTGAATGCCATTGGTTTTATTTTTTTTTTCATCATAGTGGAGATACGTTGGTCCATAAATACTCGTTTTTTAAAACAAACACTGAGGGTTTTGCCTGAACGTTCGTTCTTAGCAAAATGCGCAGCGAGTGCGTTGCGAAGATAGCGGAGCTCAGTAATCGTGGGTAGTCGTAGCGTAGGCTTCCAACTGGGGCGACATATTAGCGCCAGGGCATTTGCCTTCGTAGTCGTCCAGGTCAATGTCGTACACCATGAGCGGAGTGTCGCCTAGGTTGTAGTCGTAGGAGCGGCTCATCCGGGCTTTGATTTCCGCTGGGCCCGCGAAGGCTGCCACCTGTGAGGCAGATAGGAAACTCAACCGAGAGCAGCTCTAAGTCGGACACATACGAAAACCACGTTTCAGAAGAGCATTGGACCTTGCGTGGCCTCATTCAGAATTCTTTACTAATGAGTTAAGGTGGCGCTATGAGCCGTCAAGCAGAGTGGACGCGCGTCGGCTACGCGAAACGGATGTCCAACTGCAAACCATCGATTTGCACCGCTCAACACTAGTTGAAGGTTATCCAGCAGGTTACCAGGCACCCGTAAACACCATTTTCATCCAGGTGGGTCTCCTTTTGGCGATTTTACGGGACTTTGTCAGTCGTCCACGTTGCCGCAGCTACTATAAGCCTAAGGCTTGGCGATGGCGCCGGGCCGCTGATGCGGCACTAGGCACGGCCGTTATGAGTCTTCTACGGGGCTACGACGCGGAAAGCATGCAAGTAGTGGAGCTACAGGCTGCGAAGAAGCCAGTCTTCGATGAAGCCACTGAATATGCTATTCGGAAGAAATTAGAAGAGCAAGAGCGAGCGTCTGCGAGACGCGCGAGCTCGGAACTGCAGGAACGCTTGCACAGTGGAGACGCTGCTGACGGTCATGACAACACTTCGGCGACGAGCAAACCGCTTCAACCGAAGCGTTGAAAACGAGAGCTGGTGCCCAAATTCGGCACTGAACACTCTGTCGTCGTCATGAAACCCAGCGGAACCCTCAATTTGTCATATTTCAAGGGTGCTAATCAGATAGAAGAAGCTATATATTCATTTTGAAGGTAGCGCGAAAAACGAGGACCAAGAGTAGAATGACACAACACGAGCGCTTTTTCACAAATAAACTTTTATTGAAAAACACGGAATAAATACCCATCTCGCGAAACTAAAACACAAGAAACAAAAGTGATAGCATCAAGTAGAGGAAAAGTGTAGGGCATGATACAGCTGGTGGGGGTGCTTACTGACTAAGATAAGATGTAAAAACAAAAGCACAAAAGCCTCATAGTCACGAAAGCAAACAAGACTTACCAAAAAAGATGAAGGAAGCGACGGGAGATATTAGTTCCATGTGTGGTCTAGATATGCGAGTTCTTTTTGTGTTAGAGCAATCGACGGTGCGCTTATGCAACTCGCATATCTAGAAAAAGAACTGGCATATCTCAAGAGAGCCTTACATGGCTTTGCAGGCATAGACCAGCAGCTGGCTGCAGCCCCCACCAGCAAGTACCTATGTACAGTGAAATACGAGCCAATAAGAGATTATAAGGGCAGGGAGAATCCGGACCTGGATCGAGAGTTCGATGTCGAGGAAATACAGGCTGCGCTTATGGCCATGAGGAGGGGCACGGCACCAGGAAACGACCGGGTGACGATGGGATTGCTTGACAATCTTAATCGGCAAGCGCTTCAACATCTCACGCAGTATATCAACGAGTGTTGGAAAAGTGGACAGTTACCCGACGCGTGAACGACGGCTGATGTCAGCTTTATTCCCAAGCCTGGAAAGGAGGGGCACATCAATAACCTGAGGCCAATTTCGCTTACGTCGAGCACAGGGAAACTGATGGAGAAGGCGGTACCAATGCAGCTTTCGACGTATATAGAAGACCAAGCTATTATGCCTCACACGATGTTTGGGTTCAGGGCACACTTGTCAACCCAGGACGTGTTACTGCAGCTGAAGATGGAGGTTATCGATCCCGCGTGCAAACGCAGCAGTAGGGCATGCATACTTGCGCTGGATCTTAAGGAAGCTTTTGCCAACGTGAAGCACTCCAAGATTCTGGAAAACCTATAGGATACTAATTGCGGGAAGCGTACCTTTAATTACATCAAGGCTTTCTTGCAAGATAGGCTAGCGCACATCAAGATTGGCGACACAAGGTCCGAGCCGATACACATGGGCACCAGGGGGACACCTCAGGGAGCGGTCCTTTCTCCACTGCTCTTCAACGTTGCCCTCATGCACCTGCCAGAACAACTTAATGCCATAAAGGAAATCCGCCACTCTACGCGGATGATAACCATAGGACAACGAAGGGAAACTTTGGACAGATGGAGGAGGCCCTCCAAGAGGCTGCCACTATGGTTCAAAAGTATGCAGAAGGATGCAGACTGCGCTGTTCCCCGGAGAAGTTGGAGCTTCTCGTCCTGCGCGGGAAGGGGAATACTGCACCGCTGGAAATCTCGGTCCATGATACACGTATTTCCGAGATGGAAACAATTCGGGTTTTGGGACTGATTATTAACAACAAGGGTGTGAACGCAGCAGCGATCACCAAGCTCCGAATGGCGTGCAAACAGGTCATCCATATGCTATCTCGGATTGCAACCAAGAAGAACGGTATGCAAGAAAGAGATACACTTAGGCTAATACAGGCCTTTATCATCTGCAGGATAGTGTATGTGGCCCCGCACCTTCGTATGAGGAAAACCGACCTAAACCACCTGGACGTTATCATTCGAACTGCTTATAAGAAGGCGCTCGGGTTACCCATGAAAGCACGCAGCGTCTGCTACAACGGGGGTTGCACACTACGGCTAATGAATTGATTAGCGCCCATCTTACAAGCCAGGGAATGCGACTGGCCACAACCAAGACTGGTCGCAGGGTCTTAGAAAATTTGAACATTTACTTTCCACGACAAGTGGCTGGGAGGCAAGATATACCTCAAGAGTGGATGAGCGAATTCCTTACGCTTTCGCTCCCCAAAAAACATGCACCCGGAGCATCACGATGCTAGACGAGTGGCGAGAAGCAAGAAGATGAACGAATCTTATTCGAGAGAAGAAGGAGCCTTTTTCGTGGACGCTGCGGGTCCTGTAGCGGGGATATCAACAACATCAGTGGTGCACCAAATGCAGGTCGTGGACGGGCTTTCAGTTCGTAACGGGGACACGCAGGCTATTGGAGGAAGTGGCTATAGCCCTAGCCGCAACGCACTCCGCATCGAAATACATAGTTACAGATTCTCAGGCAGCTTATAGAAACTATATGCTTGGCGGAATCACGCCGCTAGCCTGCACAATTCTGAGTCAATGTAGGACTTCAGCTGCACAGAAGGAGTTAATATGGGTACCAGGTCACCAGGGAGGTGAAAGAAACGAGCACGCACACTCTTCGGCCCGAGCTGTTTTCCCCGGAATCCTTCTACGTCCTCCCTCGCTGATTTAGGCTCCCCCTCTCCGTTAACAACATATTCATAGGTATTACAGCATTTGCTCCTTGAAAGACAGACATTCCCGAAGCCCGCTAAAGGTCTTAGTAAATCAGAAGAGTGTCACCTTTGATGGTTACAAACTGTCATTTAATAACCCAGAAACACTTCCCGCCATTGAGCCCGAATCCTTTTCGGCGCAGTGCAAATTTCGTTGCCAGAAGGCAAACGTATACCATATGGTATGGGCTTGTCAACAAAATACCAGTATTGATATAATAAATCAGCCAAAGTGGGAAGGCTGGGAGGCGGCCCTGTTCAGCTCGGACCTCGAGGAACAACGCGCCCTCGTCGAAAGAGCACGTGCAGCGGCTTTTACCAACAGTGTCCCGGACTAGGGACCCGACCAGCCTTCCCTTAATCTAAGCCAATGTCAATAATTGTTTTCAGCATCATCTAATGAGTGAAAATTGCTTGCAAATGTTGTAAATTTTAGTGCGTTTAATGCTTGAAATTTGGTTTTCTGCCGCTGAATGATCTGCAATAGTTTACAGTATGCATGCATACATGCATGTATGCATACATGCATGCATGCATACATGCATGCATGCATACTAAATTCATACAGGCATACGAAGGGGGTACACAAAAGAAACCGAACTTATTTCCTTTTGAACCTATTTATTCACATTATAAGCCCAAACCTTCAATCTCTTTCAAAGTACTCTCCACTTGTACTAATACACGTGTCGAATCTTTCATTCCACTTTTCAAACAATTGATTAAATTCATATTTTATGATGCTTGACAGCGTCTGCGTCGTTTTTTCTTTGCCTGCGCAACATCAGCAAAACGATTCCCTTTTATGTATTTTTTTTTCATTCTGGGAAACAAAAAATGTCACACGGGGCAAGTGCGGTGAGTATGGGGGGTGAGGAAGAAGTGTCATGCCATTGTTGGTCAAATATTGATGATTGCACGAAGTTTTTCAACATTTTCATGTGTTCGGGCCGCGGAAGGACGACCAGAACGAGATTGGTCATGAATTGACATTTCACCAATTTTAAAACGAGAGAACCACTCGAACACTTGAGTTTTCCCCATAGCATCATCCTTGTATGCCGTTTTTAACATTTCAAGAGTTTATGTACCATTTTGTTCCGAGCGAAAAGCACAATTTCACTACCGCGCGCTGTTCAAGAAAATCAGCCATTGCAAAAGCGACACTCGCAGAAAACAGTTGTTAAAGCAGCTGACAGTCTACGAGTCTAAGGCAAACGTTTGGGTTTTTTATGTTTAGTTCTTGGCATTTGACAAGAATTAATCTTATCGTGATTATCGCGATAAAGAATTTTAAGTGAAAAGCGGTAGGAAAAACAACACGCCGATGGTGGGAGTCGAACCCACGACCTCCAAATATCGCGTCCAGTGCTCTTCCAACTGAGCTACGTCGGCTTTTTGTTTTGTTTATTGCCTGACTTTTGCAAGATAACACAAACACACACAAGACATTGATATAGTAAGCATGCCAGGGGCTGGCTTCGTCGTTCTAAAATTCCTTTAGATCCATCAAAGGTTCCACCTTTGGCAACCACTCAGGATTATCATCGACAAACTTCCCAATCACGATAAACCAATGGAGAGCCTTGCGGAAAAAAATTCGTTCAGAACGTGCATCAGAATCACAGTGACATCCTGCCATGCGTGAACGCCATTAGCATGATTGTCCCAACCTCGATAAACCAATGGAGAGCCTTGCGGAAAAAAATTCGTTCAGAACGTGCATCAGAATCACAGTGACATCCTGCCATGCGTGAACGCCATTAGCATGATTGAATCACATGGAACCCCCACCTCATTTTGCGTGGGTAAGTGCTGTATTCCGTAATGATTAATAGGTAAATCTTTACGGTTCTTTGAAGTACGTCCCAAAAATAAACCCCTTTCCAACAGTGAAGAAATACATGATTTATCGTTTCTGGCTGTTTGAAAATAAAGCGGTGTGCACCCCACGGACGAAATAAACCTTTTTCCTGCAAAAACACTCTGACTGGCAGTTCCAGTGTGAGACTTAAAAAAGAAAGTTTTACTCGCTGCCGGCACTTTCATTCTCTTTACCCTCTTCAGTACATTCCTGCCAGGGTCTCCCCCCTATATGGCCCTATAAATGGGCTCCGGAAGAACAACGTCGCACAAATCTTTGTACAACTTTTTCTTTTTCATAGTTGATAAATATTCTTTTGAAAATCTTACAAACATAAATCGCACACTTTGAACAACTTCTCTAAAGTAACCAAACATACCTCCCGTGTAACATTCGCTGGGCACAACAAAATCTGGCAGTGCAGGTGCAAGCCTAATTTGGCAGACAGTGAACAAAAATGGATCATGAACGTCACGCAGGAACAGAAACCTGCTGATAATCTGCCGCAATAAAAGATGCCCACGCCGGCATCGTTGACACTTCTAAATAAATTCGTGCGGCTGCATCTTTCGCATTTTGAAGCCCACACAAAAACTGCGAATATCCTATGCATCTTCTGCACACTCAACCTTGCACAATGTAAAACTTGCATCACGTACCACAGCCTAGAAATGAAGAAGAGGTTGCACACTGTGGCTCTGGCAAAAATCGATAAGCCAGTTCCTTTCCACTTATCTGCCTTTTCCCGCATGTCATCTGTGTATGCTCTCCAATATGTCTCGCTATCACGATAGCATTCTAGTGGCACGCAAAGGTACTTTGGCAGAGTCGTCACCCAGGACACGTCTTCAAAATTATCAGGAGCACTTTGCCATCTACCGTGCAAGAGTCCTAGGGACTTGGACCAGTCTACCATATGCCTGTAACTTCGTTAAGTTTTTACAGAAACAACAACTTCGGTTATACCCTCCTGGTTAACCGTAAAAGCCGCAACATCATCGGCGTATGCCAGCAGCTTCACTTCCACGGCTTGCAAACGAAAACCGATAATATTCTCACTGTCAAAGATATTTAAGCAAAGAGTTTCAATGTAAATGCAGAATAAAAGAGGGCTGAGGGGACAGCCCTGCCGCACAGAATGCTGAACGCTAATGGGGGCCCCCAGATTTTTATTTACGATTAATCTCGTAGTGCAATTTCGGTACGCCAAGGCCACGTCCTCACGAATACCAAACCAACATTTATATTGTCTATTATGAAAAGTAGAATTTCATGGGCAACATAGTGCGTGCGCCTATTCAATTTCTAGCGCTCGTTTCGACGGTGCCTCCTCTGCAGCTGTCTCTTCCGCTCTCGCACGTGCAAGAACACCGCGATAACGCTCTTCCTTATATATTCTGTCCATTTGCCAGGCGCTGCACATTTCAAGCATTTTTCCAAGCAGGGACCTTAAGTTGCGTTCAATATGTTTCTGTTCGTAGGCAAGGACACTAGATCTACTAATTGCTATTATTTTAGGCTGTTCCTTACAAAGCTCCTATTGTTGCCATGTTCTTAGTGTACTATTAGGGTCTATCTTGCCTATTTCTTCCGTTACTGCAGGCATCTCTGAAAATTTTGATTTAATTTCCACTGGTCCGAATTAAAGCACTGCCCCGTTTTTGTGATCCTATCACACATATTACTAAACAGTGGCCAGAAAAAGAGACGGGAACAACATGGTAGCGACTACATTTTGTAATCACATCAAGCGAAGCATATTGCGGTCAAGACGATGCACGCTGAAAATGTGTGTATTATACGCCGCAAGCGCCGTGAAGACATTCCGCCACATCCTCAAGGTTCCACTCCCCCACAATTTTGGACAGTACCTCAGTGCTTACGTCTCTGAATCCGCGCACACTGGTCCTATCGCGACTACTAAGGACGCAGTTGAAGTCGCATATAAGAATGAGGAGTTTTCGCAAACTGAGATGTTGTTCAATGCTTTCAAAAAACGCTGCCCTTTCCTCTGTTTGATTTGGTGCATACAAACATACAATGCGCCACTCAGCGCTGCCTAGAGTGAAATCAACAAAAACACACCTACCCGGCAAACATGACAAACAGGCCTTCACCGCGAGGCCTCGCAGCTTTTTACCAAAATGACACATCCTGCAGAAGTGTCTATTGCGTGACTCACTAAAGCATAAAACCTAGACGTGAAACGCCGCACCATGCTCCCGATCTCTTCTTCACCCTCAATTTTCGTACGTTTCCTGTACAGCCAAGAGATCGATCCCCTCCTCCGTTAAAAGTCTGTGCACTTGGCTCTGCCTTTTCTTTCCTGCCAGACCTCTGACATTAAGTGTGGCCACTTTCAAATGGGGGGAAAATGAGCCATTTTCGCGAACTGTAAGGAGGCCGAGAGCATGGTGCTTACCCTTAGCGTCTAGCATCCATGACACCGTAGTCATCCGGCGGGAGGGCCTCAGCCTGCTGCCGTAGGACCTTGTCGACGGCCTGCCTTTCCGACTGCCGCGGCTTGAACAATGAGTGCCGGGCCTGGGGTGGTTTTGCTGGCGGCTCTCCAACCCTGCAGGCTGATGCATTGCTGACCTCGGTGTCAGTTGGGCGTGTGGTCGCTTAGCCGGAGCTGTCGCGCTGGTGTTATGGCCGCCGGTATTAGTCTGCCGCACTTCCCGTCTCAACGAAATGCCAGAATTGACGTCCGTAGAGCTGGTTTTTTCGGTAGTCTTTCCACCGTCTGTCTGGAGTGCTAGTGCCGCTTCAGGTGCCCTCCCTCCGCTGCCAGACGTGCTGGTGTCCTTGCTCACTACAGAAGGTGTGTCCTATGTTGTCTTCCCGAACCTCTCGGTACCTTTCGCCGCTTCTTCCGCCTCCACCACGTCCATTAGAAGTTGCGCTGACTCGTCACTCGACCCGTAGCTGATGTGCAAGTGCGGATGCATTCGCTGTCCAGATGGCCATAGCGTCTGCACCTTCTACAGCGGGGAACCTTGCATTCACGTCGTATATGACCTGTGGCATGGCAACGAAGGCATTGCATGGGTCGTCCAGGCACCACAGGGCTTACTCTCCAGCAACGCGTACCTGGTGGGGCAGATCATCAACTTTGAATCCGGGCTTCAGCTTCAGGAGGACAGTTCTTGTTGTTGAACCCTTGTCGTTGACGCCCTGAACGCACCAGCGCTCACGGGTCCCTTCCGTAACCTTTCCAAACGCTGCAAAGGCGATCCGGATGTCCTCTTCGCCCACGCCGTGAAGCATCCAGTGCAGCCTGAGCTTCACCTGCTGGCCTTCGGGATCTATAATAAAATATCGGCATTTTTTTACTTCTAGTTCCTTGACTGCAAGAAGCTTCTTGGCTGCTTCGGAAGTTCTCAGCGTAACCGCCCAGACATGGTTGATTTGGTACGCCCCCAACGCGACCACGTGCAGGAGCGTTCCAGTCTCGTCCGGGCCGTCCCGGAAATCAACTCGAAAAGTCCTCGCTCGGACGTCGCCATGTCGAAACACGGTGTTTAAAACAACACATCCGGTGGGCAATGTTGGTAAAATGATCTGGTAATCCTCATCTTTACAATCTTCAAGCCTGTTTCTGCGGCCGCCGCTCCGCCATTCTACCTGCGTCAGCACTCGGTGGTGGCCGGAAGTAGAATCAACTGAGCTACGTCGGCGACCGTGCAAGCTTACGCTTGCTTATGTATTATGCTGACTAACCGAAACCTGTGAGTGTTTACCAGCGCCACCCTTGTCCCTAGCGGCGGATGTGGCACATCTTACACCGCGAGCATCACGTAGCACGTGATCATTGGGGAGGGCAGCAGCTGTGCGAAAACCCACCTACGCTACCTTTTCGACCTCCAGAACCGAGACCCTCGTAAGCTATTACGTAGATAATTAAAAGAGAAATAAAGGGCTCGTCATTTTAGAGTTAAAGCAGCTGACACTCTACGAGTCTAAGGCAAACGTTTGTCACTATAAACTTTGCCGAAGATAGAACGCCTGACCTTCAGCAACGACAGTCGGCTGACTGACTCTGGAATGTTCAGTCTATGCGCTCCTAGGCCCCACCGGGGTGGCGCAGTGGTTACGGCGTTGAACTACTGTTTTCAAGGACGCGAGATCGAATCCCGGCCATGGCGGCCGCTTTTCGATGGAGGCGAAAAGCAAGGCGCCCTTGTGCTGTGCAATGTCAGTGCACGTTAAAGAACCGCAGGTGGTCGAAAATTCCGGAGCCCTCCACTACGGCGTCTCTCATAGTCCGAGTCGCTTTCGGACGTTAAATCCCACAACCCAACCCAAACCTATGCGCTCCTAGCGGCAAAACACGGTACTGCAAAAGCGCTGCCCATCAAAAATTTAGCTTGGTTTCTTTTCGGTACCCTCTCGTACATGCATGCATACATATGTATACATGCATACATGCATATGCATGCATACATATGCATACATGCATGCATAAATGCATACTTTGAAATACTGCAGATCATTCAGCGGCAGAAAACCAAATTGCAAGCATTAAACGCACTAAAATGCATAACATTTGCAAGAAATATTCACCGATTAGTAAAGGATTCTGAATGAAGCATGCATATCTACATGTATGTATGCATGTATGCATATATGCATTGAAGGCCTTACCTTCAAGAAACGGTCTCGCGATCCACGGTCTCGCCCGACGAGTCACAAATCCAGCCTTACTTAAAAACACAGGTTTATTCCGGATAAAATGTGTGGATATATGCATGCATGCATGCATGCATGTATGTATGGTTGGTTGGTTTGTGGGGTTTAACGTCCCAAAGAAACTCAGGCTATGAGAGACGCCGTAGTGGAGGACTCCGGAAATTTCGACCACCAGGGGTTCTTTAACGTGCACTGACATCGCACAGCACACGGGCGCCTTGCTTTTCGCCTCCATCGAAAAGCTGCCGCCGAGGGCATGTATGTATGTATGTATGTATGTATGTATGTATGTATGTATGTATGTATGTATGTATGTATGTATGTATGTATGTATGTATGTATGTATGTATGTATGTATGTATGTATGTATGTATGTATGTATGTATGTATGTATGTATGTATGTATGTATGTATGTATGTATGTATGTATGTATGTATGTATGTATGTGACCATAGTGACCATAGGATGGTGAGGTCCCGAATTAGCCTGAATCTGAAGAAGGAACGCAATAGAATAGTAAGAAAGAAACCCATCAACGAATTAGCGGTGAGGGGGAGGGCAGAAGAGTTCAGAATCTCGCTACAGAATAGGTTTTCAGCTCTAACTGAGGATGGCGACATTACCCTAGAGGCAATGAACAATAATTTCAGAGATATCATTACTGAGTGCGCAGTAGAAGTAGGCGGTAGGATAGTTAAAGAGGATACCGGTAAGCTGTCTAAGGAGACGAAAGATTTGATTAAGAAACGGCAGAGTATGAAAGCTTCCAATCCAACAGACCAGATCGAATTGGCCGAGATATCAAAGCTAATCAATAAGCGCAAGGTGGCCGATATAAGGAAGTATAACATGGAGAAAATTGAGCATGCTGTAAAGAACGGGGGAAGCCTTAAAGCGGTAAAGAAGAAATTGGGCATAGGCAAAAACCAGATGTATGCGATAAGGGACAAGGCGGGCAACGTCATCACTAATATGGACAAGATAGTCAAAGTAGCCGAGGAGTTCTATACAGATCTCTACAGTAGCCAAAGTAGTCAGGACCGTAGTGAGATTGGCGGTAGGGAAAAACAGTCAGACGTTCCACCAGTGACGAAGGACGAGGTCAAGAAAGCACTAGAAACTATGAAAAGGGGGAAATCAGCTGGAGAGGATCAGATAACTACAGATTTGCTGAAGGACGGGGGGGATATCGTGCTAGAAAAACTGGCCACCCTGTATACGCAGTGCCTGGTGTCATCGACGGTACCGGAAGCATGGAAGAATGCAAACATTATCCTCATTCACAAGAAAGGGGACTCTAAGGACCTTAAAAATTACAGACCAATCAGCTTACTGTCTGTTACGTATAAGGTATTTACTAAGGTAATCGCCAATAGGATCAGGACAACCTTAGACTGCAATCAAGCAAAGGATCAAGCAGGGTTTCGGAAACGGTACTCTACTATCGATCATATCCATACCATCAATCAGGTGATAGAAAAATGCTCGGAATATAACCAGCCCTTATACATAGCATTTATTGATTACGAAAAAGCATTTGACTCAGTTGAAACCTCGGCGGTGATGCAGGCATTGCGAAATCAGGGAGTAGACGAGCCGTACGTGAAAGTGCTGGAAGATATATATAGTGGCTGCACAGCAACCATAGTTCTACATAAAGAAAGCAATAAAATTCCCATAAAGAAAGGTGTTAGGCAAGGAGACACAATCTCCCCAGTACTATTCACAGCTTGTTTAGAGGAAGTATTCAGAGACTTGGAATGGGAGCAGTTAGGGATAAGGGTAGATGGAGAATACCTCAGTAATCTGCGATTTGCTGATGACATTGCCTTGCTAAGCAACTCGGGGGATGAACTGCAAATAATGATTGATGACCTAGACAGAAAAAGTAGAATGGTAGGCTTGAAAATCAATATGCAGAAGACTAAGGTAATGTTCAACAGCCTCGGGAAGGAACAGCAGTTTACATTAGGTAGCGAAATACTGGAAAAAGTAGGCGAATATGTCTACTTAGGACAGGTAGTAACCGCAGATCCAGACCATGAAAAGGAAATATCAAGAAGAATAAGATTGGGATGGAGCGCATTTGGCAAGCACTCGCAGATTATGACTAGCAGCTTACCGGTATCGCTCAAGAGGAAAGTGTACAACAGTTGCATCTTGCCTGTACTCACCTATGGGGCTGAAACGTGGAGGCTAACCAAGAGAGTTCTACTTAAGTTGAGGACAACCCAGAGGGCTATGGAACGAAAAATGGTAGGGGTAACATTAAGAGATAGAAAGCGTGCAGAGTGGGTCAGAGAAATAACTCAAGTTAATGACATTCTAGTGGAAATTAAGAAGAAGAAATGGACATGGGCAGGACATGTAGTGCGAAGAGAGGATAACCGATGGTCGCTGAGGGTAACAAACTGGATTCCAAGGGAAGGAAAGCGTAGCAGGGGGAGGCAGAAAGTTAGGTGGGCGGATGAGATTAAGAAGTTCGCAGGGGTCAAGTGGATGCAGCTAGCACAGAACCGGGTTAAGTGGAGAAATATGGGAGAGGCCTTCGCCCTGCAGTGGGTATAATCAGGCTGATGATGATGATGTATGTATGTATGTATGTATGTATGTATGTATGTATGTATGTATGTATGTATGTATCATTATTATTATTACTATTATTATTATTACGGGGAAATGGGTTTAATATTTACAGAATATAGGGGAATGCATGAAAGCTACATACAGTAAGTGTCAAGCAGTGTCAGTAAAGCTTGTCCCCAAACGAACGCGCCCCCACTTTGTTTTTCTCTTTCACATGCGCAACCGTCCACTTTGTCTTTCTCTTGCACATGCGCAACACTGAGCGGCGCAGCATAATTGACGGAACAGTTTCTTCCTGGACAGATGAAGCTCGTGCTCGAGCGAGTCAAGCAGACTGGAAATAGCAGCGTTTCAGTCGTGCCACATGAGCCAGCTGAGTCGTCCGCGAGCATCGATTTGTCGATGTTACTTAAGCGATAATGTAAATTACTTCACTTAAGCGACTTACAACAACGAAGGGTCCGGCGTATAGCACAAGAACTTGTGGTACAGTCTGCGACGTCGCAATGGCGTCCAAAGCCAAACCAGATCTCCGGGTTCGTAAGTTACTGCAGCATGAGCCGCATCATACCGAAACTTCATGCGGTCTTGGGAGGCGATAGTTCGCAAACGAGCAAGACGACGCGCTTCTTCAGCAAGAGAAAGATGTTGCGACTCGGATGGGTCATCGTGCACCGAGAATGGTGTCCAGGAAGGTTGATAATGGGCGTGCGTAAAGAAGCAAACAAGGAGAATATCCGGTCACTTCAGGCTTAGCTGTGTTATAAGCGTGAGGTACAAATGGCAAGATGGCGTCCCAGTTCTTGTGATTTGATATTACGTACATTGACATCATGTTAATGAGAGTCCGGTTCAGACGCTCGGTAAGGCCGTTTGAGGGTGGTAGGGAGTAGAATGACGGTATTCGGAGCCACATAGCCGTAAATGTTCTTCCACAGACCGAATAGAAAGGACCTCGTAGCCGCCAAATGTAGCCAACCTGAGGCCGGATGGTAAACAAACGGGTTCTGACGAAATGTTTACAGTCCACAGGAGGGCATACCCATCTACTACATCGACGACGGCATGGGGCACTAGTAAATATTTCTTCCCGGCATTGTTCATGTCAGCTTCAACAAACACAGAGTGGGTGCCTGCTCGCTCGGCAAAGCTGTGAACCGGCAAAAACATTCCAGCCATAGAAGGTAACACTACATCGTTGGAGACATAAAATGCGCCGTCCCTAGAGCTAGGTGTCTCCTCTACAAAGGCAGACAGATTGCGGTGCAGAGAAGTTTTGCCGGCTGTGCAATCAACCGTTGCTCCACAATCGCGCAGAAAATCAATTCCGAGAATAATATCATGTGTGGCTCTTGCTAAAACTACAAACTCAACTCGAAACGTCTCCCTAGCAATGACCACTGACACGCAGCAGAGACCCACTGGACGCAAATGTTCTCCCCCAACACCGCGAAAGCTGGCACGTCGGTCCCAAACGAACATTATTGTCGGTCCAAGGCGATTTTTTAAAACTGAGACTCATCACGGAAATTGTGGCACCAGTATCCACTAAAGCTAACGTATTTACACCATTGACAGTAACATGTAATTTGTTCTTCAACATCACAGTCGGCAGAGGAATTGGGGAAGATGATCGTTTCGCGACCTCACCTCCATCGGTCGCTCCTGCTGGTTTCCCGATGATGGCGTAGGCGAGCGTCGACGTGGGGACCGTACTCGGCGCGGGGGTGGTGGTGTGAAGCTGCGGTCAGAAGCGGGCACTGCGAAAGACGCCCGGGCGAGGCTGTAGTGGTCGAGGTTGGCGCCACTCAATGTTGTCGTGATCACGGAAACCTGCCCAAGGGCGGGTCAATGAACGCGAGGACTGCTGTCGCTGGCGTTGACAAAACCGCGCTATGTGCCCGCGGCGGCCGCAGTTGTAAGAAACAGGCGACTCACGAAAAGCATAGGCGCTGGATTAGAAGGAATTCGACGATGGTTGAAAGACGATGGGAGCTGCATGACGCATGTTTGAATGTCAGTAAAGCGGCTCGTCAGAGGGGAATAGGAGCGCTCATTGTCGTAGGAGTGAGTAGCGCAGAAGTTCTGGTTGACACGCCCGGGAGTCTGGATGTTCAGCCTTCTGTGGCTGAACTGCGCATTCCGAGTACACAGGTCGCGAGTCGGCGCCTTGCAGGTGCTTGGCCAGCTCTTCACTCACAACTCTGCGCACCAGAGAGGCGAGATCGTTGTGGACAGTATAGTAAACGCTGGCAATTGTTGGGACGTTGGAGAGGCGTCCAAATATGGGCACAATACGCCGCATTTTTAAAGATTCAAATGTACGGCAGTACTGGATAACGTCCGAAGTACTGGCTAGGGTTTTTTGTGATAAGGAAATTATAAACATCTACGGTGAATCTTTTTAAAAGATGGCCAACCTTGTCTTCTTCGGCCATGCGTCTATTAAAAATGCGGCAGAGCTTCAGGACTTCATCTAATTATGTCGTGCAAGTCTCTCCACGTAACTGTGCTCGCTGGGAAAGGGTTTGCTCAGCCTTGCGTCTCTTTGATGTGGAGTCTCCAAAACAGTTGGTTAACTTTTCCGGAAACATGTCACAGGTAGAAAGGTTGTCTTCGTGGTTCTCAAACCACAGCAGCGCCTTGCCGGCCAGAAAAAATACCACGTTCGCGAGTTGCATGACCGAGACCCAGCGATTGTATTTGCTGACACGTTTGTAGTGCGTCAGCCAGTCCTCGACACCCTCATCGGCCAGACCAGAAAATGTTCTGGGCTCCCGCTGATGCGACCACGAGCTGGACGGTACTTGGTGCTCCTGGCCTGAATTAGAAGCAGCTCCAGTTGAGCGGGAAGAGTGACCTTCTCTGTCGTGGTCGTGGCTTGCTATGGCTGTGAAGTCAGGAGGGAGCCCGGCCAAGCGTCTGCTTCGTCGATGATGTTCGAAAGGTTCCAGGATCACCCAGCACCTCCACCAAGTTTGTACGGGGAAATGGGTTTAATATTTACAGAATATACGGGGAATGCATCATCTGCTAAAACTTTATTTCCCACAGTAGGAGTCCTGAAGGACACTCGGCTAGGCCCCAGGTGTAGAGGGCAGCTCCCATGTCGGCACAGAGAGCCTGAAGCTCTCCGCCGCCGCGCGGGCTTCTTGGACAGCCCGAAGCTGATCATGTAGTGAAGCTACTTTTAACACTTCGTCCCAATGTTCCTTGTTCCTTGGGTATGAGTTCGTTTGGAGCAAGCGTAACGTGACTGATTGGCTGCGGGTTAATTTCTTATCCGGGGGTGGGGGCCCGACACCGTTCGCCGCACCATGTTTACGGCCATCCTCCTGTTCCAGATGCTGACGTGCTGGCTGCCTTCCAGTGCGTGCCCATCCTCGGATTACCAGCCTTCAACTACCGCCTTCACCCTGAGTGGAGCTAAAAAGTGGAACCCGCCTTGGCTAGAACCCCCTCCAGTCGCCGCGAACTCGAATCCAGCCCGAATACAGCACTTCGCCTGGCAACGTACCGCATCGCCAACGTCACCAGTCACAAGACCGGATCGGGCACTACTTAAGCAGAGCAGCTGCGCCAGCCACTTGGGGCCCGACACCGTTCGCCGCACCATGTTTACGGCCATCCTCCTGTTCCAGGTTGGTTACTTAAACCCTTGTAAAGAATGCCGAAGTAGCAACCGCTGCCTTGTCGCGGTGTCGTGCCCCAATTTTGTCGACTGGCGTGGTGTTATGCGTCTTAGTTGTGATATGCTGGCGCTTGGAATGTTGTCGCGATTATTACTCTTGCTGTCAGGCGATGTAGAACTTAACCCAGGCCCTCCCAAGAAGGATGATAAAGCTATCCTGGACGCTCTGCAGCGCCTTGAGGAACAACACGCAGCCTTCAGTACTGAGCTGAAACAGCTACATACTACCCAAATCACCCATGAAAAGTTAATATCCTCACTAACAAACCGCGTGCTTGCGCTGGAAACATCCCAACAGAACTTGAGCACACACACCAACCTGAACGAAACAGGCGAACTTAAACATGAAATAGCTGTCTTAAAGGCCGCAAGTATTGATACAAGTAATCGAATGCGACGAAACAATTTGCTCTTCCTAGGCCTTGAAGACACTGAAAATGAATCCTGGGCAGAATCTGAAACAAAAGTCTTGCCATTCTGTTCGAACGAACTTGACATCGAGATAGATCCAACCAGCATCGAGCGTGCCCACCGTTTAGGAAAATTTAATGCTGAAAAAAAAACGTCCCATCATTGTTAAATTAGCACACTTTAAAACCAAAGACACGATCCTAGCCTGCGGTCCCAAACTGAAAGAAACAAGTTACGCCATCAGAGAAGATTTTGCTTTTGCCACACGTCTCGCTCGCTCTAAATTGATAAAATTTATTCGGCCTAAAAAATGCACATTCAAGCTAAACGTTGACAAGCTTCATGTAGGGCATAAATGCTATGTGTACGACCCTGTGTCTGATAGCGTAATTGAGTCTGCAAAACTGCCAGCTGGTCGTGCTCAAGCCGAGCAGCTCTCCGACAAACCATCACAAAGCACCGATTGACACCCCGCAAAACATACTACGCCACTAAATCGCCCCGACCCTTCACGTTCCAAGCATCTCAATATCGTCTTCACAAACATACGGAGCATTTTACCAAAACGAGATAAACTGCACAGCCTTATCGACGACACTGGTGCTGACATTGTCCTACTAACAGAAACGTGGCTACACGAAGGCGTGAAAGATACTGAAATCCTCCCTTCAAACGGGAACTACGTTCTTTATCGTCGTGATAGGCGTGGACGGAGGGGCGGAGGAGTGCTTATCGCCATCCGAAACACCCTATCATCATCACTCATCTGTCACGACACCAAACTAGAACTAACCTGGGTATGCGTGCACAACTTCGGATTGAAAGAAATATTCGGCATTTGCTACAGGCCACCAGACAGCGATTCATCCTTCTGTGACTCCCTTCATGACGCATTAACGGCGATTAAAAACACATATTTGAATTCGAACATATATCTGTTCGGTGATTTTAACTATCCACATATAAACTGGGCTTCCCTCTCTGTATCTAGCCATTCACCTTCCAAAGAATCGAAACAATTTCTTGACTTAACACTGGACTTCAACCTGCATCAAGCCATCACACACCCCACAAGAGGTGCTCACACTCTTGACCTGTTACTGACATCTTGCCCAGACAACATTCACAGTGTAACTCTGCTTCCGGGCCTCAGCGATCACATGTTTCTGCACATTTGCACGTCATTACATTCAAATAGGCGATCACCTACGAAAAAATTAATCACTGACTATAAGCGAGGTAACTTCGACTCCATAAATAAGGAACTTTAATTCTTTTTCACCGACTTCCTAGGTTCTTATCTAATCAACACAGTTCACGAAAACTGGGAAAGTTACAAGTCAACAATGCTGCGACTAAAAAATAAGTACATCCCAACCATTGTCGTCAAATCGGATTCCAACAATATTTGGTTTAACAAAAACTTGAAGCACCTTCTTAGTAGGAAAAAACGGCTTTATCGTTCCGCTAAAATAAGCCAAAAACAAGAAGCATGGGACAGATACCACGCCTGCGCGAATAAATATTTAAATGAATTGAGTGCTGCGAAAGATAAATTTTTCTCTGTTGACTTGCTAACCATTCTCAGAACAAATCCCACCAAATTCTGGCGTATCCTCTCCCCTAAACATAAATCTAATCGGTTCGATCTTGTAGGACCTGATGGCGAACCAGCAGATACTAATCGATGCGCAAAACTTTTAAATGACTACTTCTCATCTGTGTTTTCGCCTGTCAGCAATTCTACACCCACAGTCTTGCAAACCAATAGTCAAAAAGAAATGCCGGAAATTCAAATTAGCCCCGAAGGAATCTCCAAATTAATCAGTTCACTCAAGCTCTCATCATCTGCAGGATGTGACCAAATAAACAGTAAACTACTTAAAAACACTCTATCATTATCAAGCCAGATACTACACCTAATATTTACCCAATCTTTAGACACCGGAATCATTCCTGACGATTGGAAGATAGCCCAAATTGTTCCCATTTTCAAAACAGGTGATCGCGCATGCCCAGCTAACTATCGTCCAATATCCCTTACTAGCATATCTTCTAAACTTCTAGAGCACATTATATCATCAAGCTTAATGTCCCACCTTGATTCAATTAATTTCTTTTATCCTCATCAGCATGGCTTCAGGAAATCATTTTCATGCGAAACCCAGCTGGCAGAGTTCACCCAAGACATCCTTAAGGCCATAGACGATAACCTCCAAATAGATGCAATCTTCTTAGACTTCTCGAAGGCATTTGATCGCGTACCTCACAACCATCTGCTTGCGAAACTTTCGTTCCTGGGAATTCCTACTAATCTGATATGCTGGCTCGAACATTTTTTAAAAGGACGCTCGCAGTTCACATCCGCCAATAACATCCAGTCACCCTTAACAGATGTAACATCTGGTGTCCCTCAAGGGGCCGGGTTATCACCATTACTCTTCTTAATATATATCAACGACCTGCCCTCTAATATTCAATGCAAATTGCGACTCTTCGCGGACGATTGTGTCATCTATAATGCAATAAGTAGCCCAACCGATAACCTCACTTTGCAACAGGACCTTGACGTTATTGCATCATGGTGTGAAAAGTGGCAGATGCCTTTAAATCTTACTAATTGCAAATCGTTGTCCTTCACTCACAAACACACCTTGACGAATCACACTTACAGCATTTCATCCGTCCCTATAACCGTTGCAAAATCTTATAAATATCTAGGTGTACATCTCACATCAACGCTTTCTTAGGTCACCCACATTAGAACCATTTGCTCCGACACTTCACGCACACTTGGCTACCTGAGAAGAAATCTGAAATCTGCATCACCTAACATAAAACAACTCGCGTATGAAACATTTGTGCGGCCAAAATTAGAGTATGCATCATCCATCTGGCACCCCCGGCAATCGTATCTCACCATCGAATTGGAATCAATCCAAAATCGTGCAGCTCGGTTCATCACTTCATGCTACTCAAGAGAAGCCAGTGTCACCGCCCTCAAGCAGTCCCTCCGTCTCTCAACACTAGAATCACGCCGAGTCGTTTCCCGCCTATGCTTACTTCATACATTTTATCATAACACAAGATCACGGCACGCTCTATTAACCGCCCCACTACGAACGTCCTCCCGGCTAAGTCACGGTAACCCGATAGCACGCATCAGTGGCCACACGTCTGCTTACAACAACTCATTTTTCCCCAACGCAATAGCACTATGGAATTCACTGCCTAACGACATCGCTGCATGCACTGATCACAAAACATTCCGCGAGAAAATAAAAATTCACCTCGCATAGATCTTGATCACTTCTGCGCTCTTTGTAGCGAGTATTGCTTGACGTATCTTTAATAAATGATGTATCATTTGCTGGGAAACCCTGATATGACTACAACCCCCTTTATGTTTGTTTTTATGTTTGTTCTTTTTATTGTTATGCACGTTCCCATCATCGCCGTTGTAAACCAATAAGCCCCCCCTTATGTAATGCCTTCGGGCCTTTAAGGGATCAATAAATGAAATGAAATGAAATGAAAATGAAATGCTCGTCTGCCTAGATAAAAGTGCTTAGTGAGCTCGTTGTACGTGAATAATTGATCTCTGTACTCGATATGTAGAGTAGCAGGGGAAACCGGAGGGACGCGGTCGATGAGTCCTCGTGCCACCTCGTGTGCGATCTCATTGATATTCCGCAGGCCGCCCCCTAAGCTGCCCATGTGTGCCGGGAACCATACGATGGAGTGATCGGTGATATTACTTCCGCCTAAGATCGATCGTAGCGTCGTCTTGTCTATCCCGCCCTTGGCGAAAGCTCGAGTGGCTTGCTCTAGAGTCGCTGTATACAGTTGTGAAGTTCGAGTCTTTTAGAGCTAGTGCTATCGCTGCTTGTTCAGCTACCTTTGGCTTCTTGGTGTAAAGTGTGAGAGAGTTGCGCGTACGCCCGTGTCCATCGACTACTGCTACCGAGTAGGCATGCTTTCCCGGTATGTACGCTGCATCCACGAAAGCTGTCTGGTCAGGAAACTGCGCCGCGTCCGCAGCGAGGGCTTTGGCGCGGGCGAGCCTTCTTCCTTGATTGTGGATCGGGTGTACGTTTTTTGGGAAGCGGGACACTTTGATTGCTTCTCGCACGACAGGGAATGCATGAAAGCTACGTACAGTAAGTCTCAAGTGCAGTCTCAGTAAAGCTTGTCCCCGAAAGAACGCGCCACCACTTCATCTTCCTCTTTCACATGCGCAACCATCCACTTCGTCCTTCTCTTGCACATGGGCAACACCGCGCGGCGCAGCGTAATTGACGGAACAATATATATATATATATATATATATATATATATATATATATATATATATATATATATATATATAGTCTATGTATACATGCATGTATTTATGCGTGTATGTGTGTATGTATGTATAGATCAATAAATAAATAAAAACTAATTTATAATTCAATGTGCGCAATGTGAGGAAAAACATCAGATATACGTAAATACCGTAAATACCGTAAGTCTGGATCTGTGGGATGTGGATCTCTAGTGTTGTAGCACAGGTGGTGATGTAAATAGCGGCAGAGATAGAAAGAGGATGGTGACGCTTTGCACGTTGTGTTGTAAAAATTGGACAGGAGCAAGCACATTTAAATGTATATTTTATTTAGTTTTTGAAGCAAACCTAAAGAATGCGAATCCCACGGTCTGCAAGCTTGTTTGACGGTACCTGGCTTAAAACAGTCCCACAGTAAAACGAAGAGCACTTGTAGAGTAGTTAGTAATATTCGCTAAACCAATATAATTAGTGTTATTGACGTTTCAGACACGGATAACGCTTCTGGAGTCTCGATAGGCAGGTGCGACAGAGAGTTAGCGAAAGTAAATAAATGTATTAAAGAGTGATTTATTGGGGTTGTTTGGAGGACTGGAGACGGCGAGCGGTGACGCAAGACGATCGTATTGCGAAGCACAATCTCGTCTGATCAAGACAGCTTCCAGTGAGCGTGACAGCTGATCTGCCAGGAACCCAGCAGCCTTCATCGTCGTTTGTGTCAGCGCTATAATATCGTCTTCTTTACAGTATATAAAACATTAGTAAATGCATGTAATATAATGCACTGTTAGAAGATGTCCGAGTTCTATTCGCATTCTAAACATAAAGTGAAACACGCAGAAAAAAACAAGGAAAAATAGAATTGCTCCGCAAGTGAACGAGACGGAAATTAACAAACTCAAACGATAATGTCACTCTGTTTGACAGGCAAAAAGTACAACATCCTGATTGCTTAATATTATTGTCACCTGGTGGTGACAATGCCATCGGCAACAAATGAGGGGACGATATTCACAAGAACTAATTCTTTATTGGGTTGACGTGCACCCGTAACAGATCCGAACAACTCGTAGGCAGCGATCTCAACGGTCGACGTTCTACGCTGTATACTTTTGGTGATCTACGAATGCCCG
This sequence comes from Amblyomma maculatum, assembly GCF_055883805.1. Classification (NCBI taxonomy): domain Eukaryota; kingdom Metazoa; phylum Arthropoda; class Arachnida; order Ixodida; family Ixodidae; genus Amblyomma; species Amblyomma maculatum. The sequence continues at coordinate 168,375,588 of NC_139353.1, read as the reverse complement.
TTTCACTCGTCAGCGCTCAGTTTAAAAGCGGCGTAGAATCAAGATAAAACAGCGAACAGTGACTAGCATAACAGGGAACATTGCACAAATACAAGCGCTTGGCTGGAATCCTTCGAGATACATCACGAATCATCTGCCACAACAAAGGAAATGATAAGGCCGTGTCTCACTGCAACGAGAATGAACAAACAAATAAAAAGTTATCCGCCTGCTAGATTCACAATGATAAGACTGCATGGGTGGCTGTCGAAAAAGAACAAATAAAGCATGAAGAAAGACTAACCAGCCAAGACGACGCACACAGGAAAACTGACACAGAAAGAAAGAGGCTGGACTACCAACTGATTTATATGCAAGATACCTACCTACGACAATAAGGCCTCCTTAGCGGTATCAAAGAACTTTGTTCAGGTGAGCAGACAAGCCTGCAGAGTGAAGACAAAAGCGGTAGACATGTGCAAGGACTTGCAGCTCACCAGGTTAGCGAATGGTATTAGCAAATATAAAAAGGGTCACCTGGAGGTATTCTTTTCTGTTAAAACGCACAAGCCCGAAATTCTTTTCAGATGTCAGCGAGCGAGGCTCATGGCAACAGCTCCTTTTAGACAAATGTCTAAGAAACAAATAAAGAAAGAAAGAAGAAATTAGCCGTTTTTTTTTTTGTAAACGTAAACAAGCTTTTTACTAATGATCCCTTCGCTGCCAAGAATGTGACAGATGTGACCGCCTTTTTAAAAGATCAGAAGGAAATCGGTTATTCTATTCCGTCCCGCATGCAGAACTGTCCGTAATGATTTTAATATGTTTACAGCCTTTCAGAATGCATCAGGTGTGGAAAGGTTCCTCTCACTTTTAGAGTTTTACCTCGGCTCCACTTTTGTGTCTCTTGGAAGAAAGATTTGTATTCCAAAAAAGGGGAATTTGCATAGGGTCCTGTGTCGCCCCAATGCTATGTAATATATTTTTGTCTTCTATTGTCAGTGCCTTAGCACATTCTCTGTCCTGCGAATCTTTAGGTTTGTTGACGACGCATGCCAGTAGGAATCTTAAGCCTGTCTGGACAACAGGGAAAGGCCTTACTTTTACCCTTGAGTTTCCGGATTGCCTGCAATTTTTAGATATTAACATCAGCTTTTCAGAGGGACATGCCTGTTGAATGTATTCACTCATAGCTAAGAAAGAATTGCTGCCTTACGCTTCATCAAAATTTAAAACAGTAAAAAAAGGGCCATCGCTTCACTTTGTTTGGAATCGGCGCTGATCAAGTCCTGCGCTCACATGACGGAAGTTAGTTTTAGTAATCAGATGAACAGATTTCAAAAGGCGGGCTTCTCGTGCTCGGTTGTGTCTGCAGAGATCCTGTTACAAAAAATGAAAGGGAAGAAAAGCTCCACAGCTAAGCCTCGAAAAGGAGACCACAAGTGGTCCCTCATGCACACCGTGTCGCCCACAGCCCGAAAAAGGTTGCAGCCTGGTATGATGTGCCTGTCGTCTTCTTAGCCCCGAGAAAGCTGAGCGGTTTGTGCGCACGCATCGGGCGGAAAAAGAAGCCCCAGTGCGAAAAGAGGCATGGCCAACCCTTTGTGGAATGTGCGGTCGGTTTGGTGTATGAAGTACCGCTGACCTGCGGCAAGTTCTATATAGGCCAAACGGGTCGTTGTATTAACGACAGAACACTGGAGCACTCGAATTCGCTAAAGAATGGAACCGGTTTTAATTTGCCCCTTCATTGTAAAAAGAGATGTGAGCCGGTGCTTGACGGCGTTAAGATTCTTGGCAGAAGTTGCGATAAAATAGCGCGTGAAGTTCTTGAAGCTTTTATGATTACACAGAAAGGAGATACATGCTGTAGTGACTGCTCTGTTGCCTTACGAAGTAAGGAAATCATGTTCATTGAATCTGTTTTGTAATCACCATGCGTTGTTAGATATTGTGTGTGCCCGTTCTCATGGCGTTGATCTATGGTTTAATACCCATGCGCGAAGGATATTGTTAATGTTTGTATTGTGTATGACTTTGGTTCTTTCTGACACAGCTTTGCAGAAATAGTGTTTTACATGTATGTAGCGATTACTGGGTAAGCGATGGTGCGATGAAGGAGGTACGATGAATGTGAATTGTGTTTCCACGATGGAAGGCTGTGATGGCGATTGTGAGAAGGTCATGTGACTTAACGCTGTGGTTTCTACGTGGTCATAGGCCACCAACCACCGCGCGTTCGAGCGTCGGGCGAGCCGAAGCCCCGATCAGCCGTCACCACGCGCACACTGAAACACCGCAGCGCGCACTCAACCTCCACCGGGAGGAGAGCACTGCGCTGCAAGGACACAAACCTCCAAGTTCACGAAGGAGACGTTTATGAAACGCCATCCTCCAGTGGCACACACACACACACGCACACACATACACATATATACAAAACGCACAAGTGACACGGAGTGCGCGCCGCAAGCACGCAAGGGCGTGCTGTGATCTCTCTCTCGCAGTGACCAGAGGGTTCCTTTGAGAGAGAGTGGGCAACCACCGCAAGGTACGCCTGTCTCGGATCGTTGGATCACGATCGACAGGCTCGAGTTGCGCTCTCAGGTGTGACCCGGAGCAGACGAACTCGAGTACACACTGGTCTGCGCGGACAAAGGCCGGCAGACAAGAACAGTAGCGTACGCACCTTACGATGTCTCGGAGGGGTCTCCCCCTGGGCCCCGCTCGGAGGGTCGCGCGAGCGCGGCCCTCGAAACGGTGCCGTGTTCCCGCCAAAAGGTGCCAATGAGAACAGCCACTGGGACGCCAGGGCGGAGCTGTGACCCGAACGACAGTGACAAGTCGTCCGAGCCTCTCTCCGCCGCCTCAGGCGGGAGAAAGGGAACGAGGAGAACAACTGGGAAGCGGGCGGCGGCCGCGCAAAGGGCAGCCGCAGCAAGCCCGAATCCCACAGCGCCTCTATATATTTGAGCCCCGATCTTGCAAATAAATCAATTGGTAGTCCAGCTTCTTTCTTTCTGTGGCGGTTTTTCTTGTGTGCGTCTTCTTGGTTGGTTAGTCTTTCTTCATGCAATGCACCAATTAGCCCAACAACGTTTTTTACTGAACAAATAAAGATTGAACGGTTCGCGGCAATATTCACCCCTTAAAAATGCATCGTCAGATGCTTACACAGTAAACATAAAAAGGTAAACAAAATACGAGAAAATAAAATAGCTTGGGCCATTTAGCTCGCGTAATACGGCTTTAGGCGACAAACATGGACTGTGTCTGGTTGCGATACGTGCTGCCGGGGGCGACTCCATAATTAAGCTGTCCGATGCGCTGAAGGACTTTGTATAGGCTGAAGTACCGCCGCAAAAACTTTTCACTTAGTCTACGACGACGCATCGGCGTCCAAACCCAAACTTATCTCCTGGATTGTACTCTGCCTCTCGTCTTCGCAATTGTAGCGTAGGGCGTCGGTGCGTTGCTGGTCTTTTATGCGCATCCGGGCGAGTCGTTGGGCTTCCTAGCTGTGCACGCTGCAGGTAGGCGGCGACATTGAGATTATCTGCTGTCACGTGATACGCTCTCTGCAGTAAACAAGCATGAACGGATTCGCTCTGGTTGTCTCCTGGACGGCCGTGTTGCACGCGAAGATCACGTACGGCAGGGTGGTGCCCCAGGTCTTGTGTTGGTCGTCGACGTAGAGTCGTGAGCAAAAGTGGCATATGACACTCAGCCGGTGGCGCGGGAAAAACTGTTCTGCAGCGCGATTTAGGAACAGCTCTCTTGGATTCAAACAATTCTCCTGCTTATTCACATGTATATGTCGGTGTCGCTAGATGGAATTTCGAAGAAGTTTTCCCGAGCGCCGGCAGAGTGTTGTATACCTCACGACTGTACGTAGCAATCATGTCCGCAATCGTTAGTGTATTGCTCCGGGGATGGTACGCTGTTGTACGTCGGTGACTGTAAATGATGTTCTATTTTCCGTGATGAATAATTCAGGGGCGCCGTGTCGCAAAAGAATGCGTTCGACGAAGAACGGCGACTTCTGCCACGGTACCATTAGGCAGTGCTTTTGCTTCACTGTAGCGGATAAGGTAATCGGTGGTCATGTTGACCCACTTGTTACCCACAGATCAGAACGGGGCCGCGAAGATCCATCCCAATTTGTTGAAACGGTCTGGTCGGGAGCGGTATGGGTTATAGTTGCCCAGCTGGTCTGATCGGGGGCGTCTTGTGTCGCTGGCATTAACGGCACGTTTTCACGTAATGGGCAAAGTCGGCAGGTGCGCGCCATCCCGAGGTTCCCTGCTGTTGGCTCATCGTGGAATAGCTGCAAAAGTTCATTTCGTAGTTCCTTAGGCACGACAAGGAGGTACAGGGTCTAGTTGGCCACGAGGTTCGTTTTCACGAGGACGTCGTTGCTCAGAGCGAAGGATGACAACTTACGTCGGAATACTGCAGGAGGGGAAGCGATCTTTCAGTAGTCCGCCAGGTCCATCGACTGAGAGTCCGAGCGCTGCTGTTGAGCGAAACTGCTGGCGCTTGCCGGTCCCAAGAAGGCGTAGTCGTCGTCGTCTTGTGGGGGCGCGTCCACAGGGACCCGGGACAAGCAGTGTGCGTCGGAATGCTTTCGACCAGACTTGAACCAATGTGGTGTCAAATGTTTGGAGACGTAAGCTCCATCGGAGCAGGGGGACCGGAGGGGTCGTTCAAACTGGCGAGCCAACAGAGCGCATGATGATCGCTTACTGCCTTGCATGGCCGACGGATAGGTACAAACGGAACTTTTAAGTGGCCCAGATGATCGCGAGGCAGCTCTTGTCGGTCGTGGAATAATTGGCTTCGGGTTCTGAGAGGGACCTTGGACGATTACTTTTCTCCTCTCCGGCATTCATCTAAACGAGAACTGCGCCTAGGTCCACATTGTGCATCAGTCTCCCGTTCTCATCGAAGTGGCCTAGCACAGGAAGAGACTGTAGGCGGCGCTTAAGTTCCTGGAAGGCTTCCACTTGCGATGCTTCCCAGTGAAATGACACGTCTGCTTCTGTAGGTTGTGTTAAAGAGTCGACGCGGCGCGAATAATCCTTGACAAATCATCGGTAATACGCGCACAGACCTAGGAATCGGAGTACAACTGTCTTGTCACCGGGCTGTGGAAACTGTGCGATAACATTTGTTTTCTGTGGGTCAGGGAGAACTCCCTCCTTGCTGATAATATGACTCAGAAACATCCATTCGTAGGCGAAGTGACACTTCTCTGCTTTCAACTTCAAACTTGACCACATGATTCTGTCAAGAACCGTTCGAAGCCTTTTCAGATGGACTTCAAAGTTCGAAGAGAAGACAACAACGTCGTCTAAGTATATCAGGCCAATTTGTCATTTGAATCTAGCCAGTCCGTCACTCGCTGGAATGGAATGCTGCTGGTGCGGAGCAGAGGCCGTATGGCATTACCTTGAATTTGAAAAGGCCATCTGGCGTAATGAATGCGGTTTTCTCGCAGTCTCTTTCGACGACTTTTATTTACCAGTACCCGCTTTTCAGGTCCATTGACGAGAGGTACTCAGCGCTACAGAGCCGGTCCAGTGTGTCGTCGATGCGGGGAAGCGGGGAGACATCCCTCTTTGTTATGCTCTTCAAGCGTCGGTAATGAACGCAGAAACGAAGTGTTCAGTCTTGCTTCTTCGCCAGAACGACGGATGCTGGCCAGGAGCTCTGAGATGGCTGGATGACGTCGTCACGGAGCATATCATCGACTTTCTCTCGGAAACTTTGGCGTTCTTTCGACGACTCGATAGGGGCTTTGACGAAGAGGCCGGCGTGTTCGTCAGTGATAACGTGGTGCTTTGCGAACGGAGCTTTTCGCACCTTCGATGCTGAAGAAAAGAACTCGCTGTAGCTTTTGAGAAGGAGAGCAAAAGGCATCGACTAAGAATAGGACGGTGTATTTTCCCTCTCCGTCATGTACATCCCCAACCAACGGGTTTCCGTCAAACTTTCGACTTAAGTTTTTATTAAGACTGCGAATTTAGTCTTGCCTGCATCGGGGTAATGCTGGGTTGACGTCGAACGTCACCAAATTTTCTGGGTGGGTGCATCGTCAGTGGCCTGGTCGGGCAGGGCGAAGACATCTCGGGTATCTGATAGCGCGTCGAGGAAAGCGCTCGTCTTGCCCTTGTTAGGGTCCCTGTATTCTTCAGTGAAGTTCATACCAGCGCCTGAGCCTGTTCTCCCCGGATATTGGCGGTGCCCCTTGCAATACCCACACCTCGTTCCAAGAGTGCTTCCTTCGATGATGCCTTCGGCGGCTTCGATGCCTGTGCTACCCACGCTAGCTATGACGCTTTACCGGGGCGGCACGGCCAATTCTTGGTCCAGGACGTTCAGAGCGGCAGATTTTGTCCAAGTAGTCGTAGTCGGTATGGCGCTTTCCGTGGAAATTTTGATGAACTTTGAGTGAAGGTCGATGATCTCTTGATGTTAGATCAGAAATCCATGTCCAGAATCACGTCGCGGGAACACTGCTGTAGGACAACGAAGCTGGTTGGGTAGGTACGTCCATTTACTGTAACCATTGCGAGCTTACCACCAGCGGTGTTGATTAGTGGGCCATACCAAGCGATCATTACTTTCTTGAGCTTGGCGGCGAAAGCTCCACTGATGACAGAATAGTCGGCTCCGGTGTCCACAAGGGCGGTAACCTTACGACCGTCGACAGCAATGGCGAGTTGTCCTCGTATTGCATGTTGGCTTCGGTGTTCGATCTCTACTTAGTCGTTTGCTCAGATCGCGGCCAGAGTGCACCGTTGTCACTTCATTGGGTGGCGGTGTTAGTTTAACGTGCGGTCGTCGATGTCATCGTCGTACGTAGCGGCGCGGTTTTGTTTGAAGCGTCGTCGCTTGTCGTCAGCGGTGGAGGATCATCGTTAGTTCGCCGTTGAGCAACATCACCTCCAAAGGCTGCTGCGTTTAGTTTCCCCTACGAAGGCTTGGGGACCTGCCTCGCACACTGTCAGCATAGTTACGGCCTGGCGACGCAAAGCGGGCCCTGTAGGGGGATGGGGACTTTGAGGCTTGTTGGCGCAAACTCACAGCTACGCAGATAGTTGTCAATTTCATGCGGTCGTTCACCTGGGCGTGGTCGTGGAGCATCGACAGCGAATCCACGGAGACCGATTATTCGGTACGGTCAGTGGCGCAGAATGTAGACGGCCTCATCGCAATGGAAGCATAATGCCTGGTTGTTCGCAGTTTTCCAGGCATCGCACATCCCGGCGCTTGGAGGTCGTTGGTAGACTTGGTGGGCGGGGGCCAAGGGGAGGCTCTCAGGAACAGGACGGTAGCGGCGAGGGCTTGGAAAGTCACATCGGTGTGTAGGGCGACGCAATGCAGCAGCGCAGTTCATCGCTGTTGCTTCTTGTGCTGGAGCCGTCGATTGAAGAACACCCAAAGATGGCTGGACTTCCTCACGGATGACGTCCGTGAGCGACGCAACATGCGGCGGCGTTGGCGGGGGTAGGAGTCGGCACAGCCATTCGCGAGCGGCCATTATAGCTGCGGCTTCGTAGTTGTTTGCAGATAACATTTGAAGACGCCGGTGTCGAGGCCGGGCGTCCGCCCTATTAAGTGAATCTTCTCGTTTGATTTCTGCCACTGTTTTTGTTGGGTTTCTCACGAGTCACGGGAAAAGGGATTCTTGACTCATTAAAATTTCACTTTCTTTTCCCCTGTTATTTCAGGGTCTGCGTGGCGAAATAGCCGCCTCATTTTTTCAACGTAATTGAGGACTTACTCATTAGGGAGCTGGATTCTTGCCTGAAGGAGTGACTGGGCTCTTTCTTTTCTGATGGTACGAGTAAAATCATTCAACAGCTCAGCCTTCAGAGTGGCCCAATCGTTTAAAATAGCCTCGCAATTCTCAAACTACATTCGGGTGGATCCCTGAAGAGCAAAGTACTCTTGCCTGAGCTTCGCTTTGTCATCCCAGGCTTTGTACGTAGTCACGCGTTCGAAAAGCTCGAGCTAGCCTTCCGCGTCCTCATCCGGTCGTCCTTGAGAGCTGGGGGCTCACGGGGCTGGACGAAAACGAGAGGCTGTGTCTGCCGGCTGGTTCCGTATTCGGCAGCATGGTCACATTGACAGGGAATCAGCACCTCCACAAGATGTCATGTGGTGGTAACAATTCCGTCGGCAACAAATGAGGAGACGATCTTCAAAGGAATCAACTCTATATTGGGCTGCGTTGCGGCCGTAAAAGAACTGAACAACTTGTCGGCAGCGACTCAGCGGTCGTCGATCTACGAATGCCCGTTTCACTCGTCAGGGCCCAATTTAAAACCGGCGTAGAAACGTCTAGATAAAGCCGCGAACAGTGACTAGCATAATCGAGAACATTGTAGAAATACAAGCGCGTGGCTGGAATCCCAGATACATCTCTATACGCATCTGCCACAACAAAGGAAATGATAAGGCCGCGTCTCGTGACAACGAGCATGAACAAAGAATAAAAAAGTGATCCGCGCTACATTCAAAATGATAAGACGGCATGCCGGCGGCTGTCGAAAAAGAAGAAATAAAGGTTTGAATGGTTCGCGGCAATATAATGGGAGCTTTGAATGTTCATTCACTATTACCTCTTAACACGAAGTGAAACAGCGGAAATCGACGACACTTGGTGCGTGCGCAGAATACACCACTTCCAGCCTTTGTGCAGTGCGACCAGCTTTTTTTTTATTGTCGCGGGTTTTAAAAACGTGCTAAAGATTCCTGCTAAAACACCCGAAGAAATTTTCCAAACGACATAAAAGAACTCTTGTGGCGACCATTCATTGGCAAGAAAACAATGCTTACGTATCGGCTTGCTTCAGATTTGTACTGTCTCTACACCCCAATGCAAAGTCTCTCAGATGCCTTCTTTAAGTATTTAAATGTCATATATTTGAAATTCATTCACTTCCCAGCATTGAGCAGCAATACCATATAGTACAACTAATTAGCATTGGTATATAGCAGTGCTGATCACTTAGTCCACACAGCGCTTGCTATTTAAGGCGCCTAAAGGTCTACATTTTGATTGTCTACATCTGTACTTTTCTAGGTTATTAAACATCGAGTGAAAGTCGCTTCGCTCTTCGAACGTCGTGGTGAATACTTACCGGTCCACTCGAGATTTTTCATTATATCCATCTCACAGATTATATGGAGCAACGAGCTGATCAACTGATGCACCCACCTTCACGTCTTGTCGACCCGTGGTTGCCCCGCTCGCCTCCATGGTGTAGCTAAGGGCGCACTCCTGGTCATCGCCTTGCTGGGGCCGAGTCAGACCACAAACGAGGTCGTACCGCGTCTTCCCCGGCTGTCGGGTGTAGTAGTCGAAAAAAGAGGGTCCCTTGCTTGGGGCGCCCAATCGGGGGGAGCCCTCGATTGTGTACGTGTGTGCCCCAAGCTGCGATTGAAAGTGGATGATTTCGGTCCAGTCGCAGTGTCGTTGCGGCGCAAATCGCAGCAGCCTTTCACATGCTTGCGGCACCAGCGATTTCTGTCGGTGCGGCACGAGCGGCGGTACCATCATATTTTACCAACAATAAAGGTAGAACACGCGTAAGATTAAATGTGGTATTTAATTTATGTTTTTTTTTTATAAAAATATAAAACACTTTATGCAAAATAAACATTTTTAACTTTTTCGTTTTGCACGCAACTACGTAGAACAGCCACATCCGGCTGGATTCCATAGGCTGGCGGCCGTCTCGTTCGCAACGATCGCTGCGGCGGGAGCGGCATGCGACAAAAATGCTGGAAGTCTGCCGCAGCCGCTCTGCGACGGGAGCGGCGTGCCTTTCTGTCGCTGCGCGGCTGAAATCGCACACTGCTGCGGCGGGAATCGCATCATGTGAAACGGCCTTTACTCTATAAAAACGTCGAGCATCAGCGTAGATTTGACTTCAGCTCAACCTGAATATCAAACCTTCGAGTCTAGCAATTGCAACATAAGTGTTTATGTTATTGCTTATGTCGAGTATAATAACCGCTTTATTTTAGATCGTTGGATAAGTTATATTGAGTATAATTAAGCTTTAAAAGTAAGCGTCTTAACTGCTTGAAGGTAACCCGTTGAATCTGATTAAATTTGAGTTTTAAGTACAGCATCAAATCGTATGTAGTTCTGTAGTCCATGTCAATTACCACTGCATTTCATTAATTTTAGGTTTCAATTGCCGTAATCAGTTTGGTCAGATATAAAATTCCACTTAAAATCTGACGCTGTGCACGTTGCGCACCTCGATGCCTGTCTGCACACTTGGCATCTACTCCTCCCACAAGGTCGGGCCGTTAACTATATTTGAGTGAATTACTAGAATGAAATGAATATTCTTCGGTCGCCTATACACCACTCAGAGCGGAGTTGTGAAAATGTTGGAGAGGCGTTGGCTTTGTTCTAAAATGTCGAAATGTTTCTTTAGGACTAATTTCCTTCAGTATATACACCCTGACTACGAAATCCGGCTGTAGACGAGCCGTACGTGAAAGTGCTCGTAGATATATATATAGAGGGTGCACAGCAACCATAGTTCTGCATAAAGAAAGTAACAAAATTCCCATAAAGAAAGGTGTTAGGCAAGGAGACACAATCTCCCCAGTACTATTCACAGCTTGTTTAGAAAAGTATTCAGAGACTTGGAATGGGAGCAGTTAGGGTAAGGGTAGATGGAGAATACCTCAGTAATCTGCGATTTGCTGATAACATTGCCTTGCTAAGCAACTCGGGGGATGAACTGCAAAAATGATTGATGACCTAGACAGAAAAAGTAAAAAGTTAGGCTTGACAATCAATATGCTGAAGACTAAGGTAATGTTCAATATAGCCTAGGTAAGAACAGCAGTTTACGTTATGTAGCGAAGCACTGGAAGTAGTAGGAGAATATATCTATTTAGGACAGGTAGTAACCGCTGATCCGGACCATGACAGGAAAATAACAAGGAGAATAAGACTAGGATGGAGCGCATTTGCCAAGCGCTCCCAGAATATGACTAGCAACTTACCGGTATCACTCAAGAGGAAAGCATACAGCAGTTACATCTTACCTGTACTAACCTATGGGGCTGAAACGTGGAAGCTAACAGAGAGGGTTCAGCTTAAGTTGAGGACAACGCAGAGGGTTATGGAAAGAAAAATGATAGGGATAACGTTACGAGATAGGAAACAGAAGAAATGAGCATGGGCAGGACATGTAGTGCGAAGAGAGGATAACCGATGGTCGTTTAGGGCAACAAACTGGATTCCAAGGGAAGGAAAGCGTAGCAGAGGCGGCAGAAAGTTAGGTGGGCGGATGAGGTTAAGAAGTTCGCAGGGGTCAAGTGGATGCAGCTCGCATAGGACTGGGTTAATTGGAGGAATATGGGAGAGGCCTTCGTCCTGCAGTGGGTATAGTCAGGCTGAGGATGCTGATGATGATGATAATGATTATGATGCAGGGGCACTTGTGAAGGTGAGAACCAGATTCGTTCGACGGCTCATTTGGCATTGCGTTGATATGTCGACAGCAGTCTCTCGCCGTTTAGCCCAGATGCGGTATTTATGTTATGTTCTGCGATTGCTGGTGGGTGTCGTTGTTTAGCTAGGATTTCCCGTATGCGTTTGGCGTTTTTTGTCGGTCTTGCAAGCAGGTTCTTTTGAATCGAAGGGCCTGAGCATACGGGAGGGACGCTTGCTTTTGAGTGATGAAGATTGCAGCTCTGAAAACGTAAGTATTGTTGTCAGTCCGTGGGTTTACTGGGGTGCAGTTAAAAAGGTCCCCGGAAGATACGGCCCCGGAGAAAACGTCCCCGGGAGAAACGTCCCCTGAAGAAGCGGAAAGTATGAAAAAAAAACGTCCCCAAGGAAAAAACTATCCCTAAAAATGATTTCAGTCGAAACTCACATGAAAAAAAAAAAAAAGATGCGCATTTGATGCCAATCTTTCTTGAATTTGAGTTAAGTACGTGTAACCATCATTTGCAACCTGTGTCTTCTGGGCAGCCGGGATGGTAACAAGAACTGTGCAAAAGCATGATGAGTCATCTGCCTCTTTATACGTTGCGTGGTTCCGAGCTCCGTAGCGCGTTAAGCAATCATTAAGACAGGTCTAATCACCTTGGTAATACTGCCCACTGAGAAACGTACAAGTTGATCGGCGACTGGTAGTATCGGGGAAGCACCCAAAGCAAAAGACGTCCTTCTGGTGACGAGATTCCTCTGATGATGGCGATGAAAGTGTAAGCAGGCTTACCGATCGTGCACCCTAATGCACGGCTTCTGGCCTTTTCCCCGCAGAGAAAAGACGAGCCGTTTTCACCGCTGCCATTGCCAACATCTTTTTTTTATGAATGCCCGCATCAGTCTGATGTTCGCGGTCACTTCCAAGAAGACATGTGAAACCGCTGTAATCAACATACATCATTCATCATTGCAGCTCGCCACGCAGAAACGCAGTCTACGTCCTATAGAGCAAGACCTCAGTCCTCGTTTGGGGACATTTCTTCCTACTTCCCAAATAGGGACATTTTTTTCGGGGGACATTTACTCTGGGGACTTTCTTTCCCGGAACGTTTCTACCGGATCCCGGGTTTACTGCTGCGCTAGTGGTAAGCGAACCTTCATGCGCCATCCAGAAAGTTAATTTTGACTTGGGAGTATATGTGTGTGAAGGATATGCTCTGGTGTAAAATGTTCAAGTTCTCGATGAAATCCAGTAGTGATTGTTCTGTGTCAGACGAAATTAAGAAGATATTAGGCACGAATAATAGCGCAAGTACGTAAAAATTCAGATTCCTGGTATACATGAAGAGCATAGATAGGCGCCATCTTTGTACCTATGGCGGTACCTTAATCTGTAAGTAGCAATCATTGTCAAATTCAAAGTTGTTTTCTAGTACCAGCTTGGTCAAAACCTGTAGAAATTCTAGACTGGGGTATTCTTCCTTTCTATGCTCTTTATTTTAAGCTTCAATCGGAGACTTGATTTCGTCCAGCGTGTGGAATATTTTTATGAAGAGAGACTACAGCTCAAGTTACAAGAAAGGCCCCCTGAGGAAGCTTTAGACCTGCGATTTCACGAACGAAATGATTTGTGTCACGTATTTTGTGATGGGGATCCAGGTAGAACGAGAAGAAAAAGATGGCTACACGGTATGAGAGAGCACTGAACAAGGGTTGAGGGGAGGTGTTGCCAACATTTCGACAAGTCCTCGTCTGGGCAGAGCGATTATCACCGGCAGGGGTTTAAATGCTCTTTTGCTTCCGAAGAGGGAAAGCTCGGGAGGGGAGAGTGGATGAGAAGAAAGCAGATCAGGGAGCGAGAACAAAATAAAAAGATGCTTCTTCAGTATGTATTTCTCAGCCCGGAACCGGTTATCCTGAGGCCTGAAAAAGAAATAAAAGCGGCAGTAGCAGGAAAAACTACAATGCGGGGTGGATGATTAGTCAGCAGGTACATTGCAGACTTAAAAAGTGACAGGCATTCAAAAGGGTCCTGATAAGGAATATACCTGAAGGGGAACAATTCTCAAAAGCTTTTCGCAAAGGGGGGGCAAGTAGAAAGGAAAAGAGTAATAACAGGACAGTGAAACACACCTCCCATGGCAAAAAAAAAAAACGAGGAAAAAGGTTCAAGGGCCAAATAAAGAAGAAAGTGATAAGCAGGATATCTGTTTGGAGCAGCACTTGCGGCTTATCCTATTGCGTAGGGGTTAAAGTATACACGTGCTGCGCGTAAACTATGCAATTAACGCTCTATGAAATTGTTTTTCCGACTAGTTATGGTGCAGAGAAAACATATTTAGGAGATTCTAGCCTTACTTTAGAGATGTTTATTCCTTATTGTTACAATGTTTTAAACTTATGCATTAGATATGCCTCTCTATATTTTCTGTTTGCAGATTTAAAGCCTCAGTGGAGAATATAATTTAATAAATTTATTTTCTTCTAACTTATCGTCGTTTTGATTGAAATGTTGGGAAACTGCTTTCGGGAGGTTTCTGCCTGTGTATGCCCGAAGGCCTTAATGGCCATCGCAACGCAACGTTCATTGATTGATCGGCCTGTCTCTCCGATGTACTGTTTATGACAGAAGGAGCATTCTTGAAGGTAAACAACTTTTGAAGATGTGAGATTAAAACCTCATTTTATGTGTAAAGTGAAATCGCTTGCAGTACCTTTAACCATTGTGTCTTTTTGTATATGATTGCACGTCTTACATCTGGGTCGAGATCAAGGATGTGGTTGTGTGGGATGCTTCTTGTCGAGTTTAGAATGCACTAGAATATATCTGAGGTTTGTATTGCGTTTGTATGTTACCTTTACTGCATCCGAGAATATTTTCTACAGGCGTTCAATTACACGTTTTCATGGAGTGGTATTGATGATGGGTGTGTTTTAGGAATGTATCAAATTAATGCGTCAATGTAACTCGACATTGGTTCTTTGATTATGCCAATGGCGGAGGCTGTAAGGTGGCCAAGGTTAACAGAGAGCGTTGTTGGACGAGCCGGTCAACCATGATAAGTAAAAGGGGCGTACTGTGCACAAAAACATAAGGACCAGAAGTGAACACCACAAGCGCAGACTTTGTGTTCACTTCTGGTCCTTGTATTTTTGTGCGCAGTACCCCTCTTTTATTTATTGTGGCTAGGGTTACCTCTTTTATGAATTTTCACAAGCATGTAGAATCGGCCCGAAGACGGGTATGAAGGGGTCAGAGATTTACATAGTCGTAAGGAGATATCTCCGCCTTTTGCGCGCTAATTTTGTCACTGCTATGAGCTTTTGGTACTTGGGAGTGGGGTCCGCTTCTAGGTCTCGATAGGATTGAGTATTGCTAGGTTGTCGAGTGCCTTTTCTTATATACTGGTCCTTGTTCAACAAAACCTCTGTTCGGGCTAGATGATGCATAGCTTATTTTGAAATAAGCTATTTTGCATTTCACAATAAACTGGTCCTTGCCATTGACAACTATGCCCCTTATTTATCTGACTGTTTGATTACTACATCTGTCTCTCTACTGTCTACTCTTTGGATAGGTTTTGCTTGCCTGGCCAGTGGCCCTTATACGCTCTATGGCGTTCTGGACGGCTCTAACATACATGTCTTAATGCTTGGCTCTCCCGTATTCGGTCGTTTTTAAGGCCGAATTCTGTGTCATGAGTCGTGCCGTGTCCCATCAAAACGCATTCCCTAAGAGTTCGTGAAAGGTTGTCCAGGTCCCTCAATACCGAGAACTCGTTAAACTTTCCAGTAGTAGGGCGAAATTCGAGTCCTCTCGAGAGAAGTGAGCGCTCGTCGTCCGAAAGGGGGATCTAAGAAACGTTTATAATATTGTTGCCGGGCTGCAAGAAGATGAAAACAGGAGAAAGAACCTGGAGAAGATCGATGGCGATGATAGATGACGTTTAATGAATGTTGGGGGGCATAGCGCGCCTGTCCGCATCACTGCTCACTTCTTCCTCATCCGTAACACTACCCGGAGCCACTGAGCGATCGTCCCGATAGTGGACGAGGAAATTTGTCGTTGATATCCATTGCATGACGATAGGCATGACTAGGTGCTTGAAGATAGAAGAGGTAAAAGGAAGAAGGCAACGGCTTGCAGCCATGATGATTATTCGATGAAGTCTGGTCCAGGACGATTTCTCTGGACAGGTCAATAGGATTTGACGGGTGAGTCCCAGGCACGCATTAAACAGCACGGGGGGGGGGGGGGGGGGGGGACAACCAAGCGATGCGCCCCAGGAACCCGCAGCCGACAGCAGAAATAGGCGCGGTGGCGCCGAAGCTCCGGGCCAGGATGATGACGGATGAATTATTGAGCATCTCCAACCAAATGCTACGGCGTGGCAAGCCGATGAAAACAGGAGAAAGATAACCGAGAGAAAATGTTTGATGGCAATGATAGACGACAATGAATGTTGGCGAGCCTAGCGCGAGCGCGCCTGCCCTCGCCACTGCCCGCTTCTGCCTCGTCCGTAACAATATCATCCTCGGGACCAATGACTAAGCTGTTAACCAGAGGGCCATCAGAAAAAAAAACTGCTACTGCTTCCTAGTTTTTTCTGCTGTTGTTAGATTTGTCGAAAAAAAGTGGCTAACACCATGACGGGCAAATTTCCCTCTGTTTGGTTTCGGCCCTTCGACCGCTCTCTTCTCCTCAAATAGCTCAGGTTCGTGGCCTGAAGCTTGAAAAGACAGATTTATTTGCGAGCGCCACTCTGTTCTCAGCAATATTACCGCTAAGTAGATCTACTTAATGCCACCGATTTCCTGCGTGAGAAGGCGTTAAAAACCAGATTGCATGGTTACAAAAGGCCACTTTCCCCAGACTCTGCTATGAGTAGTAACCGAGCCCTTGCTTCAAAAATGAAAGCTAAACGGCTAGCAAAGTTCAGGAGGAATCCAGGAGGGCAACACCTGTAGTTTTTCCACACTCCCACCGTGTTGCGCATAACCTGAAGAAAGTCGCAAACAGGTTTAATGTTCCGGTGGTTTTTTTCTGCCCCTTGCAAGCTATCTTTCTTGTGCCCTCGGATTAATAACAAAAAATCAAGAAAAATTACTTCCGGAACTAAAACCCAGAAGTTAGGTGCAAGTAGGCGGGGTGGTGTACCAGGTTCCGCTCACATGCGGTAAGGTATATATCGGCCAAACGGGGAGGCGTTTGAACGAGCGCCTGAGGGAGCATGAGTGATCACTTGGGAGTGGTACTGGGTCTAACCTCCCGCCTCATTGTAAAACTTGTAAATGCATGCCTCACCTAGATGAAACTATTATGTTGGACAGACGTCGACAGTGGGGCACGCGAATTGAAAGGAACCTTCTTCATTAAAAGAAAGGGTTTAGAATGAATCAGTGACCCTTCAAAATTGTTGTATGACAATGAACTGTCTTTTTTAGGAAGCTACTGTTAAAATTTGACAGATCAGAAGGACCATGCTGATGGCATAATTTTGTTTCTCGTAGCCCCGTACTCCTTGTCATAGTTCACTTTTTATCTGCTATCTTGTTTAGTTTTTTCACCTTCCATATGTTGTTTATTGATTTTATCGCCGCTATTACATGTGTTTGTTACATGTCAGCCATTACATGGGCAATACATGTAGTGCGAAAAGAGGATAACCGATGGTCGCTGAGGGTAACAAACTGGATTCCAAGGGAAGGGAAGCGTAGCAGGGGGCGGCAGAAAGTTAGGTGTGCGGATGAGGTTAAGAAGTTCGCAGGGGTCAAGTGGATGCAGCTTGAACAGGACCGGGTTAATTGGAAGCACATGGGAGAGACCTTCCCTGTGCAGGGGGCATGGAGGCTGATGATTATGATGATCGCTTTAATGGCCATCTACACTATGTGAAGTTTTTTCGGCCTCTGGTGAGCAATACTGCGCCATGCCTATATATTCTACGTGTCTCACCTGATAAAGAATCAGTTGTCAATAACCGCTTGATCGTCGCACGTCCTTGTATTCGTTCGTTGTTGGGAGTTTTTTTATTTCATAACATTATAAACCGTTCTTACATCCCCCATACGGACGAAGAGCGCTCACCTCTCTCGAGAAAACTTACATTTTGCCCTATTAGTGAAAAATCTAACGAGTTTTCGTTATTGAGGGACCTGGACAACTTTGCACAGACTCCGCGTCTCAGGGAACGCGTTTTTGATGGATCACGGAGCACGGGGCCTGACAGAGTATTTGACCATAAATATCAACACTGGACTTCGAATACGGGAGAGGGAAGCATTTGGATATGCATATTAATACCATCCAGAACATAATAACCAGAACGCATATGGGCTTGAACTGAACTGATATGGGCTACTGGCCAGGCATGAAAAACCTGTCCAAAAAGGGGTGCATTGAAGGCGCCAAGTAGACGGAAAGATATAGTAATCAAACTGTCAGATAAGGGAGGTGGCATAGTTGTCAAGAACAAGGACAAGTATATAAAAAAATGCATTAGACGAGTTAGTAATACTATTGGTCGAATATTTATGGATCTCCCATAAGGTGGAGTAAATTTGTAGTAAGGGAGTAATTACTCATTGACATCACCCAAGTGCAGCCATAAGGCTAGAAAGGAAAGCTAGCTTTCTAGCCGTATTGGTGCCCTTGGGTGGATGTTAATGAGTAATTACTCCATTATTAGTAATACTCTGTTCTATCAAGACCTAGAAGTGGACCCCCACTTCAGAGTTTTCTCTTTTCCTACGACCCTCTCCATGGTAGCCCTCCCTAGCTGGATAACCGGTCGCCGCGGTTTGCATTGAGCCTTTCGTCGTATACTCCCACTCTCTTTCAACGTCGGGAGATGGGCCCAGCCAACTCGAGATATACAAATGAATCCCAGTGGATGGCGAAAGCCAAAAATAATAATAATAACAGGCCCCGAGGAAGCACGTCGTCATTGATATAGCTTTCCAATCCACCTTCTTGACACCACACAGTAAAAAATTTTACACCCTTAAGGGTGTAATTGGCTTGTCGCATGGGGAGCACCCTAATTCTAAATATTTTAACACCCTTCTGCTGCAGCACCCTTCTCCGAAGGAAGGGTGCTGCAGCAGAAGGGTGTTGCAGCACCGTGTGCTACACCCTTCCCCAAGGAAGGGTGCTGCACGCGGTATACGTGCTCGTGCAGCAATCCCAGCCTGAGCATTCCAAATGACCTTGTATGTCCCTCATAAAGCAAAACGTAGGCTTGAGCACAGTATGCGTGCTTATGTGCAGTGTTGCGAAGAAATGAAATGAATAAAAGTATTAATGGTGTATGGGTAACGACCCATACGCATGTAAAATGCAAACCTGTTTACATTCTACAAGCTAGAGCATTGGTCAGACATCACCTGCATCCAAGCATCTGACCAGCTTCTGGCACCAATGTGCTTACTCTGTATGCCTTAGGTGGCTGAACCTGAAGAATGTGCCCATAGAAAAAAAATTTCTTTGAATAACCAGCCAGAAACAATGTACTTTCACACTTTCAACCCAAAAGAAAGTTTAGGAAACAACAAGGCTGTGGCAACTTCCTAAGCCAGAGTCCATTTGTAAAACACAGTAACAAGACGGCATTTGTAGAACAGTCAAAAATTTTATTTATTGACACTTAACAAATGTATCTCGCCTTTTCTTGCCCATACGCCATCAAGAAAACTAGTATACTTGGCTTGCATTTACTCATATTAGAATCCTCAGAACTAAGTAGTGCCCAGTACTTTAATTTAAAGAAGAATGCGTAAAAGTGCCACAAAAATTTGCACTTATGAACATTGAAATCGCAACCAAATCATGAATTTTTTTTCACAATCTTGTTCATAAATTTCATCACAACTGTTCCTGGTGTATAAAATTCAGCTTCTAGAAGAGCTGCACTAGGACAACTAGCTCATTGAATGCTTAAGGTTTAAAACGCATTTTGAAGAGCCAATTTTCTCCTAGGAAACAATCTCCTTCTGCATTGCCTGTAGACAATAGGCACTGGTGCTCAAAGAAGAGGTAGAAAAAGTGTTTCTTCAATGCGCTAGCTACAGTAGACTACATAAATGTGAGGAGGTTCTTTAATAACCAGCAATTAAAGGGCTGATTTTGAGGGATTAAACAGACACACGACCAGACCGGTCAAACTAGGAACATCTTTTTATACAAACACATTAGACTAGACTAAAAAACAACATAACAAATAACAACCTTAACAGGCAAAACAAATATGAATATGAACTGATAACAGTCACCGAACGCTGGAAGAAGGAAGTCCATGTGGACGTTCCCGGTTGCGTGGGCTCGGAGTGTGCGGTGCGCCCAGTGTCCATAAACGCTTGGTTCAGGTCAGCAGGTGGCTTGGCTGAGGGAGACGCTCGGCCGAGGCGAGAGGCCAAAGGTGGCCGTAATGCAGCAGACTCTAGATTTCCAAGTGCGTCAGTTAGCGCACCCAGCACGACGCTGAACGTCGCTAGCTCCTTAAAATAAAGCGTGGCAAGAGCTGGAAAGTCTTGATCCTGCGCAGTAAAAAAAGGTAAATTTGTAATGTATAGGTGTTAATTGAATCAGTACTAAGCTGTTTTTACTTCGTTAAACTGAACATATCCCTCGACAATATTTAGGTCCAGTCTGATAACAAAAATATCAAAACCAGCTAGTAAAAAGACTTACCTGATACTGTGCATGCAAACTGAATGCAGAATGACATGGTAATACATTTCTAGTCTCCAGGAAAGGTCTTACAGACTAAAGTACAGTAATCAGCTTGTTATTCGTGAATAACTGCCTGCTGTGAGATACGAAGTATATAAAAACGTAACTGGTGCCATTTTCTCTCAACCTTGTAAAGTTAAAGGTAAATTCCTCGGCTACAAACACAGTGTTTAACTTTCCACGATGTACAGCTCATATATCATGCGAGTCTATTTGGCAGGACTTACGAACTCTTGTATGAAAATGGCTTGGAAAGCTGTGGATTTTCCGACGCTCAGCGCGGTTATCCTCATGACTGCGACATCCAGTCTGAAAAAAGATGCAAATATGCCACTTTCTGAGTGAGAGCAAAATATGTCTTTTAAGGAAAGGCAATCAAGTCCAGCGAGCAAGACTGTACTCACACCACACCAAGTTAATTATCATAAGAGACCGACAATCCCAGTTTATTTTTGGAAATTACTGCTTAATGTGGTACGCTGATAAATTACCTCTCTCTTTTTGGCGAAGAGGACATTTTGGGTCCTGATTGAAACTAGGACTTGCAGTTGATGCCAACATATCGTGTAAGAAATGTAGGAAATAGCTTTTATGCTTTTCAAAGAAATGTTCAGATAATTAAAGTAAATTCTGTACAAAAGTTCACATTTTTAAGCAAGTTCACAATTTTGCTGCATAAAATTCGCAGGCAAATTCATGGGGATTAGATTATATAGAAAATTTCCCTCACAATAATCAAACCAATAGTTTTTATATACATTTTAAAAGCCCAATTAACATATAAAAAATATTTGAGGCATTGCTTAGTGGAATAAATATAATAGCAAAATTAAAAACACTTAAGCCAATATCTTGAAAGTGAAAGATGCAAGGAATAAAAAATTCTGTTCAAGTGGCTTCAAATATTTTTATACTTATTCTGTTCTGTACATGTGTC
The DNA here is from genome assembly GCF_055883805.1 of Amblyomma maculatum. Lineage (NCBI taxonomy): Eukaryota > Metazoa > Arthropoda > Arachnida > Ixodida > Ixodidae > Amblyomma > Amblyomma maculatum. The sequence continues at coordinate 168,354,462 of NC_139353.1, read as the reverse complement.
CTGCTTTGCGCAGCTCCATCCGCGGGGCCTTTTCTAACAATTGCGGAATTGGTTCAGTATATGCAGTTTTCTCTCTTTCCTTTCGAGACTAACTGTACTGTCACGTCATGACAAATGCAATCAGGCACATTTGACATTGCGACCTTTGTGAAGTCTTTTCTAAACTAAGGGAAAGAAAAAATCAAGCCTATTAGTCTTTGCGTTAACCAATAGCGCTATTATGAAATGGCCGCAATTTTTAACATACAAACCTTTTTCTGTGTCCTCGGTGATCAGATATGCAATCATTTTTTTCATTAGTAGGATGGATATAGAGTCCATTTCCATGTAGTATTTACATATTAACCTAGTTTTTTCAGATATTTTGGCCTTCATATTGTGTGATTATAAAAGCAATGAAATCGACATCTGTTTAAAAGTTACTCTGAAGACATCAACAACACAACAGACTTGATGAAATGTCATTCTGTGAGCAAAGAATTGTTTAAAAAAAGTGCGCATTATGTGGTGTTACACACTCTACAAAGGCATGCGGGTACTTGCTGTCAGTTACGCACCAGAGGCAGAGGCTCAGATTAATAATTCGGGACTTGGGTGTCAGCAGGCTGTAATGCATTATTCGCCATGTCTGGAATTTCATCTTCTGGCAGGTCAACACAATCTTGAAAATGGGCATCAGCATCTGCATACAATTTTCCTATAAGATTATAAAAACACTACAAATGGCCAAAAGATATTCAAGGGTGAGTTCAGACGAGAACTGTAATCGAGGTCCAATGACCATTTTTTTGTTTGCAATGAATTATTTATGTGTGGTGGACAAAGGTCTCAACACAAAGAAATGGGCTTTAGTTTTGCAAGATACGGCGTAGTTTTCTCGGAAAGAAAATCGTATGTCACTACAGGTGGAAAACGCCGTTTTTGCCATTTCAAGAAGTTGCAGGTTTGAAGACCTGCTGCTAGCGTACAAAAATTTTATCACTTATTTTTTTACCCATTGAATCTGTGTAACTTTTACTTTGTAGTTATTAAAAACATGTTTTGTTATTGCAGTCGATTGAGCAAAAAATCGCAAACATTGCTCCAGAAGCAACTCGCTACACAAAAGTCCATTTTCAACTTTAAATACGGGTATGACGCGTGATTTTTCAGCATTGAGTCTCTTTCTCTTTATTATTCAGATAATTTTCTAAATTTCAGGCAAAATTGGGAGCTCTAAACTGCTAGGTGTGTTGTCCACAATGCATAAAATTCGATCAAGTTTTACGTAAACAGTAATATTAATAAAAGGAGTAAATTTGATGCCAATTTAAAACAAATCATCGATATTTATAAAAAATCATCTCAAGGTTCCTCAGTACCTCAGAAATATTACAGCCTGAAAAAGAGTTGCATTATATTGTTTAAAATTGTAAAAACAAGTATAACACTGAGCGCTGATTTTGAATATTGCTAATTTTCAGCCCTACATTCTGGCACGACTTAACAAAGTGCTGCAACTGAAACATTTCCTCTATATTATCCCGGCCTGGTTGTCTATTTCTAGAAACATTGAAAGGTCTAGACGTGTTTGTTCTTTCTCCATATTATTTTGAAATTGGCCTAAATTCAAAATTATAAAAAAAAACGAACATTGACTCGAATTAAAAACTGCTATATCTTCGATTTTTATCGAAGGCTCATAAAAGAATCGTAAGTACTTTATAAACATCATGTACTAAAATGTACTGCAATATTTAAATTAAAATGTAAAAATAAATATAAAACTGAGCGCATGTTGTCATTCTACAAAAGTGCTTATGGCTTGCCCTTGTGGTGTTGGCGTCAAAAGTTCGATTTATCTGCTGAATTTAGCTATACTTTAACTTATGCAATATCCAGAGCCTTCTCAATGCTTGTAATGTCATTTTCTGCTTGTTGGTAGTGTTGATGATTGCTTAATGTGGAATAAATTCGCTATTTCATGGTAGAAAGCATGGCTAACAATGCATTACAGCTTGCCTACACCAAATCCCGAATCATTAATCTGAGCCTCTGCCTGCGATGCGTAACTGACTGCAAGTAGCCGCATGCCTTTGTGTGTGTTTGTGTGTGTGTGTACAGGAGGTAGAGAACTAACTTCTGCCCGTCACTTACACTCCACACACACACACACACACACACACACGCACACACACACACACACACACACACACACACACACACACACACACACACACACACACACACACACACACACACACACACACACACACACACACACACATGTATAGCTAGGTGATGTGCTATCCCCCCCCCCCCCCCTCTAGTTTATAATTATGCTATTTCAGTTCTCCATAACGACAAACATTGACAATACCCTATTTTTGCAGACCATTTTTCTAATCTGCACATAATTTGAATCATAATCAAAACACTTTGCGGCATGACAGTTTAGGTAGAATTTTATATTTCATTATAGCAGTAGCAGAAATGAGCCGAGATGGCGAGCGTTCTAGTCGACAGAGGGATATAGCCCAGAAAAAGGCGAGCTAACACAGAGCAAAACCGCCGTTCACCTCAACTGCAGGTTACATACACTTTGCAGGTTAGGTGGACAGGGGGTTCACCGCGTGTTGGCTCGTCTTTTTTCTGGGCTAGATGGCTCAGTCGTCAAGAATGCTCATCATCTCGGCGCATTCGTGTTGCTGCTATAAATATAAAATTACAACTAAACTATCATACTGCAAAGAGTGTTGCTTATGATTCTAATTATGTGCACATTAGAAAGATTGTCTTCAAGAACAGAGTATTTTCAATTTTTCTCATAAAGGAGAAATGAAATAATATAATTAGGAACTGGGTGGATTAGCTTCGCAAAAAGAAAAGGAATAAAAAAAAAATAGGATAGTGAAAAAGTTCGTCACTGACGATGTCCCATGAAATTACTAGAAATAGCGAGTTCATTCCACTTTAAGCAATCATCAGCACTGCCAACAAGCAAAAAACGACTTTAGAGGCATTGAGAAGGCTTTGGATATTGCATAAGAGTAAAATGTAACTAAATTCAGCAAATAATAAATCGAACTTTCGACGACAACACCATAAGGGCAGGCCATAAGCACTTCTATAGAATGACAACACGCATTTAGTTTTATATATATATTTTTACATTTTAATTTACATATTGCGGTACAGATTAGTACATGATGTTTATAAAGTACGTAAGATTGTTTTCATGGACTTCGATACAAATTGAAAATGTGGCAGTTTTTCAAATTCGAGTCAAAGTTGTTCGTTTTTTTATAATTTTGAATTTCGGCCGATTTCAAAATAATATGGAGAAAGAAAAAAGAAATCTACAGCTTCAATGTTTGCAGAAATAAAGAACTAGTCCTGCATAATGTAGCGAAAAAGTTTCAGGTGCAACTCTTTATTAAGTCGGGCCAGAATGTAGGGCTATGATGCTGGCAATTTTCAAAACGAGCATTCAGTTTTATACCTTTTATAATTTTAAACAATACAATGCAACACTTTTTCAGGCTGTAATATTAAACGCACGTAGCAGTTTAGAGCTCCAGATTTTACCTGAAATTTGGGCAATTATCTGAATAAAGAACGGAAAAAAGACAATGCTAAAAACAATGCATCATGCCAGTATTTAAGGTTGAAAATGGACTTTTTTGCCGCACGTTGCTTCTGCAGCTATGTTAGCAATTTTTTACTAAACCAACTGCAACAACACAACCTGTTTTTAATAATTCCAATACAAGTAAAAGTTACATAGATTTAGTGGGCAAAAAACAATAGATTACAAAATTTTAGTACGCTAACCGCAGGTCTCCAAACTTGTAACGTTTTGAAACGGCAAAAATTCGTTTTTCCACTGTAGTGAACAGTGATATAGGATTTTTTTTTTTTCGAGAAAACTGCACCGCATCTTGCAAAACTAAAGCAAATTTCTTTGTGCAGAGACATTTGCCCATCATATACAAAGATTTGAAAAAAAAAAAAAAAAAAGGGGGGGGGGGTCATAGAACTTCTATTACTGTTCTTATCTGAACACACCCTTAAAGAAAAAATGCATAATGAAAAAATATTTGCATATTCGGCACGCACAAAGTTTCTTCAGAGGAATCACGCGAAACTGCTGCAGCGTAAAGTTGTGCAAAAGTCACAATGATGTTCAGCCAGTAGAGAGACCCAAAAAAAAGGTCCAATCTCCGGGAATGATTCGCGGACATATGATGCGACTTTGGGATAGCGACTGGAAAAGCCTGTGTCATGTTCGCTAGCGCTTTGTCGTCAAGGAGGGAACTCAGCGGGGGAACATGTTACTGCGGTAGTTCCGAATGTTTAAGACAAACTTGCAGAGGTAAGCAAAGCGGCTTACAGCATTAACCTCTGCGAACTATTAGGAATTCAAAGCAAAGAGGTCTAGAGCCATAGAATTAGTCCATGGCCGCCTATTGCTAGTCGGAACCTAAACTAGAAACAAAAGCGGCAATTTTATTCTTTCTGCATGTAGTAACCAGAGAAAAGCAATCACAAAACGACACGGCGCACTCGTCGTAGAGATCAACGTGTCTGCTGCGCGGCACGCTGCCCGTGCACCTCTATTGATGAGAACGGTCGGCTATTCGAAGCCCCGAAGTAACTATAATGCCACCCGTTTCCCACGCATAACTCTCCGCTTAAAACACTCACGCTAATGGATTCCCTTCTAATTTCCTTCCTGTGAGGTCGAGCAGTGCTTCTAGAAAAAAAAAAAAAAAAATGCTCAATTGCTATCCGCACTTGTGCTACGTGTTACCTTTATAAGCTTTTACTGTCACGTAATGCGTTCTTGAAAGCCATGTCGAATAAAGAAATTTTTCGGCAGGTCTAGAAGATACTTTGACAGCGCTCAAGTGTCGTTCGTACCCACAGCACTACCGGCCAACAATGCGAGCGCCATGACCAACTATCTCACTTGTGAGTGTTAGTGCCTAACTGAATGAAACATCCACAAAGCACAAATAAAAGTTCCACTAACATAAGTCTACCTCATTTCAAGGTTGGTATTTGACAAAAAGAGGACGTAATATAGGCATGCTTACCTGAAATTTCACCGACGACGGTGACGACGGGTTGACGAGACCTCCACAGTGCATGATTCTGCTCTTGTGTCAAGTATGCTAGCAGCCTTGAGAGATAAACATCCTCTTCGCATTGACATAGAACGCAGAAACCAAGCAAAGCAACGCACAAGCAACATTTCCAGCTGCGAACGGCCGGCGACAGACAATGAAACTCGTTAGCCCAAGCGTCAGCAACGGCGCATCAGTTTGAAAAAACGGAGGGATGACGGGAAGGATCGCATCGCGTGATCAGCGCTTCAGATAAACACCGCAGCGCCCGCAGCGCTGTGGACATGTGTAAGGGAAAGTGGGAAAGGCGTCGGCGTCGTGCGGCGCCCTCCTCTCCACCCAAGCTGAGGAGGCAGAGCTAGCCAACATGAGTGTGAGGAAAGGAGCGACAAAAAATAAAAATAAAAATAAATGGTCAGCGTCTGAGAGCGCACAGTGCATTTCGTGGCGCTTTCAACGCGTATCACTCGGATAGAATAACTTGGGGCCTTTGTGCACGGCGGCATAGGGTCACCGTCGTCTCTTGGACTACCGCACCGGTTCGGTTTCACATCACCGTTCTCTGCTGTACACCTGAAGCCTTGCAGAAACCGCGAAATATACAAAAGTAAAAGGCAGTAGAGAAACGCAGAAACACGAGCGCCACGCGTGTTTTGCTGGCGCACGTATTCGCTTTGGCAGCTCGGACCGTATCGGCTATCAGCGAGCGCACGTTGTCGGCTTTAGCAAAGCTGTTCCGCCCCTGTTTAGCTAGCTGTTGGATATGTGAATCATTGTAAAAAGCGTTGCGGGTGGCCGTTGTTTTTTTTTTTTTTTTTGTTATCCCTCGATGATCGGCTGTTCAATCGCCTTGAACTTTTGACGCCCCAGCTTGTCTCTTTCGAGCTTTCTTATATTGTGCGAATTCAGGTTTTACTTTGTTAATAAGTTTAGTTCGTATTTTCAAAAGCCCTTATACAGCGCTGTTCTGTCGTTTCTGTTATTACGCACCCACTAGACCGACTCGGCTCTCTCCTTATCTTTAGCAGATGCATTCCAGGCTTCGATACGATATGCTGTTAAGGCTGCAAGTAATCTGTTTAATGCTCGACTGAAAGATGCTGCAGCTAATCAGACCCAGTTTTCACTCTTGATTCAGGTCGGTTCTTGTACACTGAGCACGAGATCAGCGTTGGCCTATAGTAAGCTAAGCGCTATCCCTGCACCAAAAAGGTTGTATCCCAGCTCATTGTTTTGATTTAGAGAAATTAATTTCAGTGGACGAACTGTTTATCCGGCTTCAATTTGCGCAAATGGTGGAGATGAGGCTGGATAATAACTTTGATGGCGTATGTTTTTTTTTCTCGCAGATAAACTATTTTTTGAAATAGTTTGTACATCCTACAGCGCGATTCCATGAAGAGCGGTATAAAAGCAGTACTAATTAAATATGGCCCTTTTTCCTTGCACATGCCAGGTTTTCACATTTTCTTCGTGACCGTAGGTGTGGCGGTCAGATATTTTAGCCGAAGTGTCTCCTCAGGCATCTTCTCTCTTATTTCCATGTTTTATGCATTGGTTTACTACATATGAATAAAATAGCGATTGTTGAAAGACATGCATTTGCGCCTGATTGTTTAGCTGATGATTGAAATAAAATGTAAATTTAATCATCAAATACTAGAATCTCTCTAAATGGAAAGGTCACAGTCAAAAAGATTATATCCATTCTTATATTGATGGAAGAATAACTGCAACTTACATGAATATATACATAACGAATATCGCGCTAGAAAGAAGAGAGTTAATAAAGTGAATGATTGTTGGCATAGCTTGTTCCATGTCATTAATGCGGTAAGATGGCGCGTTCGGAATGCTCATTATGGCGAGCGATCTTGGAAAGCTTATGTTTCGAAGATAGTATTCCAGCATGTAATTTAGACAAATTACCCTTTAGAGCTGCGCTTTTGGAAAACTGCGCTTCACTGGCGGTTCTTTTCCGCGGTTCCGGGCTTGTTTATTTTTGTATAAGGTATATGTAAGTACTGAAATGCAATCTTCACTCATTTCTGAGCAGGCTTTTAGCACCCTTTCAGCACCTTTGCTACACCCTACATAAAATCAAGGGTGCTTAGTGGCAAAAGCACCCTTTTGAGCTGAAATGAAGGGTGTATATATGAGAATTAGGGTGCTAGAAGGGTGCTCCAGTGGGTGTATTTTGCAGGAGCACCCTTTTAGCACCCTTAAGGGTGTAAAATTTTTTACTGCAGACGGCATTTCTTCTCGTCGCCCGGCAGCACACGGCTACACTCTGGTGCGTCGACCGCAAACACATTATGCTAATCAGCAAACATCCTCCCTCTGTTTTGATGCATGTGTGTGTGCATGTGTGCGTGTGTGTATGTGTGTGTGTGTACGTGCGTGCACGCGCGCGTTCTTTCGCTAGGTGCCTTTTGTAGCGACGGCTACACAACGCCAGCTACTTTACCTCTTTGCCATGATCGAACATTCGTCTTGGTCGCACCCTGGCGTGATTACACTGACCTTGAGCCGTTGCCTAGCGACCGCTAGAGGCAAAAGAAGAAGTAAAAGTAGCAGAGCTCGTGGGAGGCGTCAACTGGCAGCTAAAATGGCCGATCACTAACTGGTTGTAGGTAGGACTGGTTTTGGCAGGAGCTGCCAACTCCGAACCTCTCCTTTCATATGGGAGGGTGATGTCACAATCAGCCAGGCAAAGCCCTTCATCATCATCATCATCATCAGCCCGACTATACCCACTGCAGGGCGAAGGCCTCTCCCATATTTCTCCACTTAACCCTGTTCTGTGCTAGCTGCATCCACTTGACCCCTGCGAACTTCTTGATCTCATCCGCCCACCTAACTTTCTGCGGCCCCCTGCTACGCTTTCCTTCACTTGGAATCCAGTTTGTTGCCCTAAGCGACCATCGGTTATCCTCTCTTTGCACCACATGCCCTGCCCATGCTCATTTCTTCTGTTTCCTATCTCGTAACGTTATCCCTATCATTTTTCTTTCCATAGCCCTCTGCGTTGTCCTCAACTTAAGCTGAGCCCTCTCTGTTAGCTTCCACGTTTCAGCCCCATAGGTAAGTACAGGTAAGATGTAACTGTTGTATACTTTCCTCTTGAGTGATACCGGTAAGCTGCTAGTCATATTCTGGGAGCGCTTGCCAAATGCGCTCCACCCTAGTCTTATTATCCTTGTTATTTTCCTGTCATGGTCCGGATCAGCGGTTACTACCTGTCCTAAGTAGACATATTCTCCTACTACTTCCAGTGCTTCGCTACATACTTTAACTGCTCTACTTCCCTAGGCTATATTGAACATTACCTTAGTCTTCAGCATATTGATTGTCAAGCCTAACTTTTTACTTTTTCTATCTAGGTCATCAATCATTTTTTAGCTAATTATTTGTGCTCAATGCTACACGAGGCAAAGCGAAAACCCCGTGTGCCATTTATAGGCAGCAGCGCGCACAAAAACGTGGTAACGAAGACAATTTCACTCTCAAGCGGGCGGCCTGGACGCCGCCATCTTGTCAACGCTGATCTCCCATCGTACGTGAGGGCTGGGTACGATAAACTCAAGTTTCAGCGTACGCTGGTCTATCTTACGAAAGAGTTCGGTCTCGGCTATCGTATAGCGCATGCGCAGTGCCTGTCACGATATTTTTGGCGTGCGCTATTCCTTTGCGTGTGTCTGTGTACGCTATACAATGTTACCCCTACCATTTTGTTCCATAGCCCTTGCATTCACGTTATCCGTAGGCCACGCAGGCACGTTCATACGACTCGGTTAAAGCGGGGCTTTATATGTTGGCTGTTCGCGTCATTTCGAAGGTGGGAGTGAAAACAGAGAGAAAGAGGAGGGCTTCGGACCACTGCGTGACAGACGCTTTCGCCTGTCACGCTGTCAAAAGCCAAAAGTGCCCTCTATGTCATAAATAAATCTGAAGCCATAGAGTAAACTGCTATGTGCAAAAGCCATGTCTTCACTTTCCATCTGAGCCTAAGCGTATCGCAGCAGATAGCTCTCGCGTAACGCCAGGTTGAAACTTACTTGATAAGAAAACATCGCAAAAAAGACAACCAGAAAAGAGGACAGGACACAAAAGAACGTTTTAACCATAAGCCAAACCACATGTAATTTTTTTCTCTCTTTGACGTACCATAGGACGAAGGAACACGCGGTTTGTGTCTCCTCAGAAGTCTTTATTATAATGGAGAATCCGATATGGTATGCAGCCGTGAAAGAAAAAAAAAGTCTAAGCAAACGTGCGATCCATTCAGAGTACAGGCGTTCTTCTCGCAAGCCCTTCTTTGGGGCGTAGCGTTCGCACCGTGCAGTGTACGTCGTCAACTGATTGACAATAAGGCCCCAGTTATACTATAGTGAACGAGATCAGGCGTAGTGGGTCGAGGGAAGACGGCGGGCTGAGGCTGTTTCCGCCGACACCTACAGATGGCGCTGCCGCAGCCTTCACCACAAATGAGCATGATGCTACCACCCCGTTTCAAAGGGGACGCTCCTATATTCCATCCATCCATCCATCCTGGCACACGCGAGCGCGCTCGTAGCAGTTCAACAAGTATGGTTGTATCAGGCAGGTATGTTCTTGAAGTTATTTGGTCTTCCTGATGCCTTACGGCAAATATTCATGGAAGAAAGTCAGTTTCTGGCCTCTTGCAAAAGCCCAAAATGTTTCACGTTCGCTGCACGTAAGACAGGGACGTGAAAATGCTTCCGCACTCCCGCAGGCTTTACACAGTCCTGCCGAGTACACGTTTTCCAAGTATTGGGCTTCATATGTATCGCTATTTTCGCTGTTTCATTCCTTGTCAAGTGCCGGGGCGTAAGCACGTAGAAGCTGATCTCTTCTCTGTGCAATATTGTCACGTAGTGGTGACGAGGTCGACGACACAATTGAAGGGTCGATGATTGCACTAAAGAAACTCTTTATTTGGGCTGACTTGCGCCCGCAAAAGAACTAAGCAACTCGGCGGCGAAAGAATGCCCGTCACACTCGGCAACGCTCAATTTAAAGGCTGCACAGAAGAATCTAGATAACGTCGCAAACAGCTACCAGCATGGGCTGGAACATTGTGGAAAGACAAGCGAGTGACCGGAACCTTCGAGACAGATCTCGGTCCGTCTTGCGCTACAACAAAACTGATAAAGGTGTGACTCGCGACATCGAGCAGTAACAAACAAAGATTACGAAACTGATACGCGGTCCAGAATCAGAGTGATAAGCCTGTATGCCGGCGGATGTTAAAAAACAACAAATACTGTTTTGAAGGTTTCGCGGCATTACTCCCCCCTTAAAAAAAACATCGCCTCGATGTTCCAAAACAAACTTAAACATAAACACTGCGAAGTTTAAACACCACAGATTCTTTAACGCGCGTAATATGGCTTCAGTCGTACAACATGTACAATTTCTGGGCGTGCGCGTCGCCGTTGTGATGCTGACGTTCCGTCGGGAATAACTTCATAGTCCAGTGGTCCGACGCGGCGAAGGATTTTGTATGGCCCAAAATATCGACGCAACAACTTTTCACTTAATCCGCGACGGCGAATTGGTGTCCAAACCCATACTTGGTCTCCTGGATTGTACTCTGCATGGCGTCGTCGTAAATTGTATCGTCGGCTGTCGGTGCGCTGTTGGTCTTTAATACGCAGCCGTGCGAGTCGTCGGGCTTCCTCTGCACGCTGCAGGTAGGCGGCGACGTCAAGGTTGTCTTCGCTGGTTACGTGCGGCAGCATTGCGTCGAGCGTCGTCGTGGGCTCCCTGCCGTACACAAGCTTAAACGGGGTCGCTCTGGTCGTCTCCTGGACTGCCGTGTTATACGCGAAGATCACGTACGGCAAGATGGTGTCCCAGGTCTTGTGTTCAGCGTCGACGTACATAGCGATCATGTCCGCGATCGTTTTGTTCAGGCGCTCCGTGAGGCCATTGGTCTGGGGATGATACGCAGTTGTTCGTCGATGACTTGTGTGACTGTATTCCAGGATGGCTTGCGTCAACTCTGCCGTAAACGCCGTTCCCCTGTCCGTGATGAGCACTTCTGGGGCGCCGTGTCGCAAGAGAATTTGTTCGACAAAAAATTTGGCGACTTCTGCCGCGGTACCATTTGGTAGTGCTCTTGCTTCGGCGTAACGGGTAAGGTAGTCAGTGGCCACGATGATCCACTTGTTACCCATAGACGAAGATGGAAAGGGGCCGAGGAGATCCATCCCAATTTGCTGAAAGGGCAGGATTGGGGGCGGAATCGGGTTTAGTAGTCCTGCTGGTCTTATCGGTGGCGTCTTGCGTCGTTGGCACTCACGACACGTCTTCACGTAGTGGGCAACTTCGGCAGGCAGTCGCGGCCAGTAATACTTCTCTTGGATTCGACGCAACGTGCGCGCAAATCCGAGGTGGCCTGCTGTGGGCTCATCGTGCAACGCCTGCAGAATTTCTTGCCGAAGGGTTTTAGGCACTACGAGAAGCTGCGCGGTCTTGTTGGGTGCGAAGTTCTTCTTCATGAGGAGGCCATTGCTTAACGTGAAGGATGATAAATGTCGCCTGAACACACCAGGAGGGGAAGCGGTCTTTCCTTCCAAGTAATCGGCTAGCGCTTTCAGCTCAGGGTCTGATCGCTGTTGTTCTGCGAAACTGCTGGCGCTTACCGGTCCCAAAAAGGCGTCGTCGTCATCGTCCTTCGGGGGAGCATCGACGGGAGCGCGGGATAAGCAGTCTGCGTCGGAATGCTTTCGGCCCGACTTATAGACTACAGTCATGTCAAATTCTTGAAGTCGTAGGCTCCATCTGGCAAGGCGGCCGGAAGGATCTTTCAAATTAGCCAGCCAGCAGAGCGCGTGATGGTCGCTTACCACCTTGAATGGTCGGCCGTATAGGTATGGACGAAACTTAGAAGTGGCCCAGATGATTGCAAGGCACTCCTTCTCGGTCGTCGAGTAATTGACTTCGGCTTTTGTGAGTGACCTGCTAGCGTAGGCGATTACTTTCTCCTGTCCGGCACTCTTCTGGACGAGAACGGCTCCTAGGCCCACACTGCTCGCGTCGGTGTGAATTTCGGTCTCGGCGTTTTCATCGAAGTGGCCAAGTACGGGAGGGCATTGCAGGCGGCGCTTGAGTTCGTCGAAGGCTTCTCCTTGCGGCGCTTCCCATTTAAAAGGTACGTCAGCCTTTGTAAGCTGCGTCAACGGTTCGGCGATCCGCGAAAAGTTTCTGACAAATCGTCGATAATAAGCGCACAGCCCAAGGAATCGGCGCACAGCTTTCTTGTCGGCAGGCGGTGGGAATTGTGCGATTGCAGCTGTTTTCTCCGGGTCGGGGCGAATACCGTCCTTGCTAACGATGTGACCTAGGAACCGGAGTTCTTCGTAGGCGAAGTGACACTTCTCTGCTTTTAGCGTTAGTCCCGATGACTTGATGGCTTCTAACACTGTCTGTAGTCGTTTTAGGTGGTCTTCAAAGTTGGACGAGAAGACAACAACGTCGTCCAAATATACCAAACAAATTTGCCACTTCAACCCTGCCAGGACTGTGTCCATTACTCGTTGAAACGTGGCTGGTGCGGAGCAGAGGCCAAATGGCATCACCTTGAACTCATAAAGGCCGTCCGGTGTGATGAATGCGGTCTTCTCGCGATCTCTTTCGTCGACCTCAATTTGCCAATATCCGCTCTTTAGGTCCATCGATGAGAAGTACCTTGCATTGCAAAGTCGGTCGAGAGTGTCGTCGATGCGGGGAAGCGGGTAGACATCCTTCTTCGTTATGCTATTCAAGCGGCGGTAATCAACGCAGAAGCGAAGTGTGCTGTCTTTCTTCTTGACCAAAACGACTGGCGCCGCCCAGGGGCTGTTCGATGGCTGGATTACGTCATCACGCAGCATTTCCTCAACTTGATCGCGAATGGCCTGCCGTTCTCGCGGCGATACACGATAAGGGCTTTGGCGTAGAGGTCGGTCGTGTTCGTCCGTTATAATGCGGTGCTTGGCCAGTGGTGTTTGTCGCACCTTCGATGATGACGAGAAGCACTCCCTGTAGTTTCGAAGAAGACTGCGAATCTGGTTTTTCCTGCTGTGGGTCAATACTGGATTGATGTCAAATGTGGGCTGACGGAATTGGTCCGGTGCGTCTTCCAGTGGTTGGTCGTGGAGGGTGAATACGTCTTTGAGGTCCGCTAATTCGTCGAGAAAAGCGATGGTCGTGCCCTTGTTTAGATGCCGGTATTCTTCAGTGAAGTTTGTTACCAGCACCTGAGCTTGTCCTTTCCGGAATTTCGCGATGCCTCTTGCGATGCCGATACCTCGTTCCAAGAGCAATTGGATATTTCCTTCGACGATGCCTTCAGCGGTTTCAATGTCTGTGCTACCTACGCTGACGGCGACGCTTGATCGGGGCGGTACGGTCAATTCTCCGTCGAGGACGTTTAGAGCGACGTGTTGCGTCGAAGTCGTCGTAGCAGGTATGGCGTTGTCTGCAGAGAGCTTGATGAGCTTGGATCGGAGGTCGATGATAGCCCTATTTTCATTTAGGAAGTCCATGCCTAAAATCACGTCGCGGGAGCACTGCTGCAAGACCACAAAGCTGGTGGGGTAAGTACGCCCATTTACGGTTATTCTTGCAGTACACCGTCCCGATGGAGTAATCAGGTTGCCACCTGCGGTGCGAATCAGCGGGCCATCCCAAGCGGTTGTAACTTTCCTGAGATGGGAGGCTAACGGTCCACTGATGACTGAATAGTCAGCTCCGGTGTCTACAAGGGCAGTGACTCGGCGACCGTCGATATCAACTTCAAGGTCACTTGTTCGCGTCCTCGCATTGCACGTGGGCCTTGGCGCCCGATCTCGGCTGCGTCGTTTCTTCAGGTCATGGCTGGGGCATACCGTTGTTACTTCGCTGGGCGGCGGTGTCTGCTTACACTCTGGTCGTGTTGTCGTCGATGTCGTCGTGTGGAGCGGCGATGAAATGGTTGCGTCGTCGTTAGTGGTCGTCGGCGGCGGAGGATCTTCGACTTTTCGCCGTTGAGCAACCTCACCTCCAAAGGTTGCTGCCTTTAGTTTCCCCTACGGGGGCTTGGGGACCTTTCGCGCACACTACCATCATAGTTACGTCCTGGCGACGCAAAGCGGGCCCTGTACGGCGATGGAGACCTGAATCGACGGCTTGGTGGCGTAATCTCACCGCTACGCAGATAGTTGTCGATTTCTTGCGGTCGTTCATCTGGGCGTGGTCGTGGAGCGTCGACTGCAAATCCGCGGAGACCGATTCGTCGGTATGGGCAGTGCCGCAGAATGTGGCCGGCCTCACCGCAGTGGAAGCATAATGGCCGGTTGTTTGCAGTCCTCCAGGCGTCGCACTTCCTGGGGTTTCTGGGTCGTTGGTAGGCTTGGCGGGCGGGGGCCAGGGGGCGGTTTTCAGGAACCGGACGGTAGCGGCGAGGGCTCGGAAAGTATTCACGTCGGGGCGGAGGGCGACGTAATGCACCAGCGTAGTTCATCGCTGTTGCCTCTTGTGCTGGAACAGTCGCAGCCGTCGCTTCAGGAACGCCCAGCGCCTGCTGGACTTCTTCACGGACGACGTCCGCGAGCGTCGCCACCTGGGGTTGTTGCGATGATGGCTGCATTCGGCGGAGCTCCTCTCGCACGATCTCCCGGATGAGGTCACGAAGGTTCTCTCCACTTGCAGATGCGCTGGGGTAGTGGCATGAGTAGTCTGGTTGAAGTGGTCGCTCGTAGTGGCGCATCCGGGTGTCCAACGTCTTCTCGATGGTCGATGCTTCACTTTCAAATTCTTCCACAGTTTTCGGCGGGTTCCGGACAAGCCCCGCAAAAAGCGACTCTTTAACTCCTCGCATTAGGAATTTCACTCTCTCAACTTCGGTCATGTTAGGGTCGGCACGGCGAAACAGGCGTTTCATCTCCTCTACGTAGGCCAGGACGGGCTCGTTTGGTAGTTGAATTCTTGACTGGAGGAGGGCCTGAGCTCTTTCTTTTCGAACAGAACTTGTGAAGGCCATCAAGAACTGTGCTTTGAATATCTCCCAATCCTTGAAAGAAGTCTCGTGATTTTCAAACCAAACTCGGGCATGTCCTTGAAGAACAAAGTAGACCTGCCTGAGTTTCGCAGCGTCGTTCCAACCGTTGAATGCGGCCACGCGGTCGAAAAGGTCCATCCAGTCTCCCGCATCTTCATCCGGTCGTCCATGGAAGCAGGGGGGCTCACGGGGTTGGACGAAAACAACCGGTGCTGTAGGCTGGGCCATTGTCAGCGTCGATGCCTTCCGAGATCGAAGGGGGTCAGGCAGCAGACCGTGTTCGGGTTGTAGGCCTTGGAGTCGGCGGCTGGCTCGGTGACCTGTAGGCTGGTCTTCCAGGGCGGCAGGAACACGGCTTGGGTCTTCGCTCGAAGGATCAAAGGCAGCACCTCCACCAGATGTCACGTAGTGGTGACGAGGTCGACGACACAATTGAAGGGTCGATGATTGCACTAAAGAAACTCTTTATTTGGGCTGACTTGCGCCCGCAAAAGAACTAAGCAACTCGGCGGCGGCGATAGAAACAAACGTGCTCGTCGATCGTCGAACAAAGAATGCCCGTCACACTCGGCAACGCTCAATTTAAAGGCTGCACAGAAGAATCTAGATAACGTCGCAAACAGCTACCAGCATGGGCTGGAACATTGTGGAAAGACAAGCGAGTGACCGGAACCTTCGAGACAGATCTCGGTCCGTCTTGCGCTACAACAAAACTGATAAAGGTGTGACTCGCGACATCGAGCAGTAACAAACAAAGATTACGAAACTGATACGCGGTCCAGAATCAGAGTGATAAGCCTGTATGCCGGCGGATGTTAAAAAACAACAAATACTGTTTTGAAGGTTTCGCGGCAATATCATGCCACAGGTTTACTATTGGCATAGACTGTTCCAACGCTGAAACAGTCTGCGGATAAATGTTCAAGTGCAGCGATGTGGCTGTGTGACCTTATGAGAAATACAAGTGCGCGTCTCTGGCGTGTGTACTCGAATGGGAATAGTAGGTGTGCTGCAGAATCATTTGCATCCATGCAGGAGGACAACATCTTGGAAACGGGCACAGTTGCACACTCTCTGGCCGCGTATGGTGCCATATAAATAATTATTTTGACCACTATTCGACCCCTATATAAACACGTGCAGTGGTGGACGCTTGTTGGTTCGGCATAACGAGAGAATTAAGCTTCACCTAACTTTATAATGCCTTGAACAGTTAAAGCTCATGCTCCAGGGACATAGCTTGGTCCTTGTCACTCACATTGAGGAATCATTTCTTGCTTCTGATGGGGTGATTGGCGCAACAATATAGTGAATGCTCCGAGTAAGGTAAAAAAATGATAGGCAGTCCCACATGCATGCAGTGATGAGGAATTGCTCGGGCTCTGAAGAAAGACGCAAATATCCGCTGGACTGCCGGTGCCGGATGATTTCAAACAGGTGCTCCATATGGTCTGCACTCAAACGCGAAGTCACCACGTGCTTGTATTAATTCCCAGTGTCTGATCAGTGGGAGTATCTACAACATATATGAATGGAGTGAACATATGGTTCGAGGTGCATGTTGCACCGGTATTAAGCCTCTTGAAATGACAGACGCCGTTTGTGAGCTGAAGTTTAAAAAAAAAAAGAATATTAAAAGTCTACGTACGTGCATATCATCAAGAGCCAGGAAGTGCACATACAATGTGGAGAGCCCTCTCTTTCGCACGGGTAATACCAATAGCTTCAGGAATACTAAAGATAACGATAACTCCAGAGTATCCCGATCTCAAAATTATCAGCTGCAGTACCTGATACTACAATCTACTTCTGCTGAAGTTTGCTTATTTCGTTATTTGTGAGCTGTAGAGCGCAAAAGAATTGAAATCAAAACGCACGGCCAAAGAAATCAACTAGGAAATGCGCGGGGGCGATCTTGTTGCAAGACGCGCGCAGGAAGAGGTCGTAGGTCGACGTGCTACGTGCAAAACTTCGAACATTATCACTATATGACCCTCTTAGCGATTGGATTCTTTCTTTATCCTCCTGAGTTGCACCTCTTCTTCGTCCAGACGGCTCTGCGGCGCCCGTGTATCGAATGACTGGCTCTATTTTTTTTTATACAAGGCTCTTTGATCGGAGAGAGAACGAGCGCGGCGGCGGCATAACAACTCTGTTTGCTTGGCGTGCTCTGTGCGGCCGCCGCAGCAACGCAGCTACAACAAAAAACGATGGGGACCTGACGGGTCACTATTCTCGCAGATAATTCACCCTTTACTGAACAGCTGCCCCATCCTCTAAATTAGTACGTACTCAACAGCGCATTTACTCCAAGTTATAGCGTCATCGAGAGGTTTCTAGCGTCAAGTTTTGCTTTTTCTCACGCAAGAAGTGGTCTTGCCAACTCAGACAGCCGTTTTTGGTTTCGCGTAGTCTTTCGGAATTCGAATAGGGTATCGTCAGCTTATAATTGCGCCGGACACCTCCAATGAGTTGAAAAAAATTGGTTTGGTACCTCGGGCTGTCGACATACACCCACGTGTGGGCCCTTAACCTATCCATAAAGCCTTTGCGTCTGCCAGCTGGCTCTAAACGTGCAAGATTTGAACACTATGTTACCGGAGCTATGCCGGATATTTCTGATTGCTCCCGAACATCACCTAAGACGGATGATCAGCAAGTCGATGTCCTCTACTGATCGACGTGCACTGCAGGACGTTCTCGCGTTTCGCGCTTCTGTGTTTGACTTTGCCAGGACAGGATCTCTTCTTTCTGTGTGAGACTCTCGCATGCGACATCCAGTTAACACGGGGAATACCGACACCATCAGGCAGTAACCGTATGGAGTCTCTCCAGCCGAGCGCAAAATTATTCAGGATCAACTCCAAGAGATATTGCAGACAGGAGTGAATCGGGAGTCTTCCAGTCCGTTGACCGCGCCCGTAATGATAAGGGGCGGGAAGCCGATGAACACATAATATGCTGAGGCATGCAAAAGGAAAGAAAAATAAAGAGCCTCTGCCCGTGCAGCCGATGAGCACAGTGAACTTAGAACCGAGAGATGATGTTCGATGACTGCGAGATGATTTAATGAATCGCGGTTGACCTCGCTCGAGAACTTTTTTTTTGCCCGCGCCACTGCGCGCTTCTTTCTCGTTTGTAACATTACCAAGGCCATCGTGGACGACGAAATTTGTCGATGAGATCCATGGCATGACGAAGAGCGTGATTGGATAGCTGAAGAAAAGGAAGAAGGAAGAAGGCAACGGCTTGCCGCCAAAATGACATCCGATGAAGCCTCCCAGGATGCTTTCGGGCCACAGGTCGCCATGAACTGATGCCAGAGGGTCCGGCACACACCGCATGGCATAGGAAGAGGTGATGTCAACATCTGTAGCGGCGTGTTGGGCCGTGAGGTCTTTGGCCGGCACATCGGTCAGTGGGGCTATGTGGTGTTTGGCTCTGTCGTCGTGTCTTGTTCTCGTGTGGGGGGGCGTCTCAAGTCGGCCCCTCCTTCGTCTTGTGGTCAGAACGGGGCGGTGGAACGTATGGCGAGGTCGCGTGGAGTCCGACAGGCTGGGGACCAGCCAAGCGATGCCTGCTCGACCTTCTGCCGACGGCGCGAGAAGACGCAGGGCGCCGCAGCTCCGTGCCAGGATAAGGAGATATGAATTACCCCTCAACTCCCCCCAATTTTCAGTTCAGTTCAGGCGTTCAGTCGTGTCCGACTCTTCGTGACCCTATGGACCATGTCACGCCACGCTTTCCGGTCTCTCACTATCTTCTTAACATCACACAGCTTCATCTGCAATGCCTCGAGAATGCCATCTAACCATCGCGTTCGCTGCCTACCCCTTCTCCGGCGACCCTCAACCTTTCCCAACATTAAATCTTTCTCCAGCGACTCCTCTCTTCTCATCAGATGATCAAAGTAGCTGAGCTTTAAGTTTAGAATTTTAAGGGGCCGCAAGCTGATGAACTCAGAGAACATAAAATAGATGTTCGATGACTGTGAGAAGATTTATTGAATTGCGGCGGCCTAGTGCGAGCACTCCTGCCCGCACGACTGTCCGCTTCTTCCTCGTCCGTTACAATACTAGCGAGAATTCATAGCGAGTTTGCGTTGATTATCGTCGCTTGCTGCCCCACCGGGGTGGTGCAGTGGTAAGACGCCCGACTACTGTCCGGAGTTCCCGGGTTCGAACCCGACCACGGCGACTGCGTTTCGATGGAGGCGAAACGAAGTGGCGTCCTTGTGCTGTGCGATGTCAGCGCACGTTAAAGATCCCCAGCTGGTCGAAATTACTCCGTAGCCCTCCACTACAGCTCCCCTTTCTCTCTTTCCACTTTCACTCCCACCTTCATCCCTTCCTCTAAGGCGCGGTTCAGGTGTCCACATAGCAAGTGTGACAGATACTGCGCCTTTCCCTTCCTGTGAACCAACTATTATTATTATTTATCGTCGCTTGAATGATGTAAAAAAAAAAAAAAAACGGGTACCCACTACGGCACAATAATGACGCTGTCGACTGTCCGCACTCGGCGTCGTACTACTCATCCGGTTGATCTCCGATACGGGTATTGGAAGATACCGATGCGCCTGTGGGACAGAAAAAAGACTGTCTTCGTGACTTGTTGCGGCTTGTTCGAATTTAGCGTAATGTCGTTCTGTGTGTATAATGCGCCTGCGACGTTCGAGCGTTTCATGGATACAGTTTTTCGTGACCTCAAATGGGATTTGTATTTGAAGACATTTGAACAGTACAATGACGTCTTGGAACCGTCCTTGAATGTATCAGCAAGGCCTGGCACACCTTAAATTTTAAGTGCCACTTTGGAGAACACAAACTCTTGTCCTTGGCTTCTTCGTGGAATAGGACGGTATTCGGTCTGATCCGCAGAAGCTTGCAGCAGTTAGAGACTTTGAAAAGCCATGTACAATCAAAAACCTTCGGAGGTTTCTTGGACTGTCGTCGTATTTTCGCCCCTTTGTCCCTGGCTTTGCGCACCTTGCACATTCCCTATCTGCCCTTCTGCACAAGGACTCGCAGTTTGTTTGGACACCCGAATGACTAGGCTTCCAACCAAGTGAAATTTGCTCTGACCCCGGAAACCCTTTTGCGGAACTTTGATCCTGCCGTAGCCACGGAGATTCACACGGACGCTAGTGGCGTGGGACTTGGGGTGGTGCTAGCATAGATTCATAGCGGTGCTGAACATGTAACTACGCATGCCAGCCGCACCTTACGAAGTCAGAGATCAATTACACCAGAACTGAACTAGAATGCCTAGCTGTTGTCCAGAGGCTTCGCCCATACCTACATGGACGTTCGTTTACGATCGGTGGTAGGAAAATGACCGGTTGAACGGCCTGGATGGCAGGCATTGATGCAGATGGCTACGTGGAGAGCTTCGGATCTTACGCTGTAACCAACTCCGTGGCAATGGTGCCACATCTATGTAAGGAGAGCGGTTTTGCGCAGCGCGTGCCTTCTTGGTCGTTCACCACACAAATGCGCGTGGTAGCACTGTATTTAGATTTGGAGTGAGCTCTCAGGGCGAACTGCGTAGAAGTCAGCGATTATCAAAGGCGGCACTTTGCCAACCGCCCTGCCGGAGCGCTATTCAGTTTACGAAAGTGCGCATAGTGAAAACAAAGTACTGCATACTACTTAGCGAACAAGTGTAAATGACTGGTTAGAGAACGAGTGAATTGAAGATGTTAGAACGCAAGTTTGCAGATTGGTCTAATGAGCGCTGAATGAGTTTTCGCGAGGTAATCGTAGGTACCGAGTTTCAAACCACTGATACGTCGAGTTGTCTTAGGACTCAAGAACGCCGTCGCTCCGATGACAAAGAAAATGCTGCGATAAAGAAGCGCAAGTGTTGGCTGCAGATGCTCACCGAGACACTGTAGACGAAGTGGCGCTCCCATTCTCGGTCGAACTGTGCACGCACCGCATGCATGACCCTGGCGGCGTCAACGCTGCGCCCCCAGCAACTGACAACGGTGGAGCTGGGCGTGAGGCGGTGCGTGGCCACTACAACTTGATGCACGTGCGGCAGCAGCCGCTCGAGGCCGTAGTGACGCAGCCTCCGGGTTATCGGCGGCACCGAGAGCAACACAGTTACCTTCTCAGGGGACAGGTCGTGCAGAGTGCGCACGAATTTGAGCAGGTTGTCAGTGTCCGTGTGGTCACCGCAGAGCCCCTGTGGGTGGTTCCAGTCGACGTGGAGGCCCTGCATTGGGAAAATGTTTGTACACTCGTGCAGTTTGCTGTATACCATTACAACAAGAGCTCAACCTTTATTATCGCCTTTGATGATCCGCGTCGGTGAACATAAAACAGCGGAAAAAAATTGACTGTGGCTTAGCTTCGTTAGGCCTGGTAATTGCGAAGCAGTACGTAGGTTCTGCTATTGTATAGCTTGTGGTGATGCTCTGGTTATGCTTATGCTGGTATGGCTATGGTGATACTCTTGGCTGTGCTATGTTTCTGCTATGTTTGGCATGGGTAAACACGCACAGACAAGAATGACGACACACACATGTTACTCGTTTTCATCTTTTATTTTCCGAACTAGTAGTGCTGGAACGAGATGCACATTCCACCACTGTCGGCCAAACATAACTTCCTCACTTGCTTCTGCCGTTGATTCTGCTGCCGAAGACGCTGTGTGCTTTCTTCGCCTGGCTGCATCTTGAGCTCGTCGCTTGGAAAGCCGTTCTTCTCGTTCTTCTTCTGTCTCCGTAGCTCGCTGATGCTTTCTCTTTGCAACCTGCCGAAGCGTATAGGCTGGAGGCGGCATCTCATGGGCTTGACGAGAAGAGTGGGAGTCAGGCCGCGGCCGTGGCTATGCGCCGAGCAAGGCGACGGCGTGTTGTTGTTGTGGCTGTAAGAAGAAAGAAAAGAAAATGCACGGGCCTGCTACTGGCTCTGTAGGTGAGGCACCTCCGTTGCCTCGTGCGGACAGATTTGTTTATAGACCTCCTTCACTCCGGCTACGTCACGAAAATGCGGTGGCGCTGTCGTCGTTAGTGACTTTCGCGTGGTAGGCAAAAACACGCTTTAGTCGCTTTGCCTACCGTGATTGTGCGATGGCTTGCTGCTGCCGGGGAATGCAGAGCACCATGCCGACTAATCGCGTCGCTATGACATGTGTTGAAAGGCACACAAGAGGAAGTTTAGTAAGCTTGCATAGGTTTCTTGCCGACAATGGTCGCCGTAAACAGTGGTGGGCCGCCGCGGTGAAGCGCCAAGGCTGGATACCGACGCCTGCTCATCGAATATGCGGCAAATACTTCGTCACGGCTAAGCTGAAACTTTTACGCCAGAGCGGTCTACCGGATCAAAGGTCGCGCATATCTCGAGTTTGGCCTTTTTACGACGCGTGATGGGATCTTGGTACTGTTTTAGTGCTGGTGCGGGCGCGGGTGCGCAGGTAACATATGTACACGAGACAGTCATATATATGTTGTAATGCGTAGGCCTGTTTCTTTGTTGGAGCATGCGTTTACCTTTGTAAACTGTTCCTCAAGCCCGTTTTTTCGCTGTGTATATAAGCGCAGTGAGCTGCTACGCAAGTGATCGGTGTAGCACTCCTCGATCCGTGATGTACCATATTGCATGGCTAAACTTCGCCGCGTTCACGCCAAATTATTTTAATATACTTCCTGATGAAGATTTCCACTTCACGTTGACGGCTACTGATTTGGATTGGAGCTTCATTTTTTATTTATGCCGAGCGCTTTTATTTGTATTCACAGCGACTGATTGCGAATGCGAGTTGTGGGGTTTATCCTACATTGAAACGCGGTCACAGTGGCCGAGACCGAACTGGGCCGCCCTAACTACGGAATCACGGGTGAAGGTAAAAACGGCCCCAGAAAAGAGTTCCTCAGAAGAAACAGCCCCGGAAAAAGGTCCCTGAAATATATAGCCCCGGAATAATCGTCCAGAAAGGTCCTATAAGGAAGCGGCCCCTAGGAAAAAATGTCACCGAAGAAATTGGCTGAAAATCTGCCCGGAACTCACTTCGCGAAAAACTGAACATCTTATTGGATGCCTTTTTTTTTTTTTTTAGAATAGATGTAACTATTGTTTGGGCACTATGCCCTCTGGCTGTTTTACAGGTTTACAGGAAGTGGAGAAGGCTTGGCGAGAAAGCATTGCAAAAAAAAAAAAAAGAACCCCACCACTATAACATCCAGCGAGTATTATACAGTGCATAGTTCCCAGTTTCCAAACTGGGAAATATCGCTCTTTAATATAGGTCTAATCACCCGGCTAATATTACACATTCGAGAGACTTGTTTGCCCTCGACAGCACAAATTTCGCCGCCATAAAGTATTTTTTTTCTTTGCGAACACACGGCATCAGTGCCATATTTTGCAAATTTCAAGCGGACGGGTAGAAAGAAGCACTGTAGCATACATTATGACGGCTAGACACAAGGAAACTCAGTCTACGTTTTAATAAACAGAACTACAGAACGTAAAAATAAAATAAAACGGTGGGGTTCAAAATATACATAATGTTCGCTAAAACCATAAACACAATGTAAGATAAAAACAGTGAAAGTTGATTACAATGAGCGTAATTCATCGCTGATAAGCCAAGAACCATGCAAGGGGAAAGCTCGACTTTGCAGTACGTTTTATTGCATCTGTTTGGAGAGGTTTTATCCGGGGCCATTTTTTCCTGTGACGTTTTTACCGGAACCCACGGAACCACAGTGGCCGCTGCAGCTCGTAATTGTAATGCAAGCTAACAGCGCGACTACCCGTGATAAAATTGCTACCTTTAACGATGACAGCCACCCACGAACAAAGCAAATATAACAGATGCGCAGCGTTGTGATCTCAACCAATAACGCAATGATACGCAAACCGTGCGGTGTCAAGGCTACCGTTGCCACGCTGACCTAAATCATCTTAACCATACAGCCGCTCGACGCTAGCGAGGTGCTTCGTGCTTACCAAGAACGCTCATTTGCCGCTCGGTGTGAAGAATCATCCGATTATGCTATGATGCTTCGGGCGGACTATTCGTACGCGGTTTGCGAGCGCTATTGATGAGCGAGAAAAATTGCCGTCAGCTTACTCGACTCAAAGTAGTTGTAAGCATCCGAAGCTTTGTAATTCTCGATGCGTTCCATGCATAATTTTCTGGGAGAAAACAGAAAATAGATGCCAACGTCGCTCATTTTCCCCGGCTGGCAGCAACGCTTCTCTTGTGCGCCTTGAACCCAATTCCCATCGGTACGGCGTGCGGGTGCGTACGCTGCACGCCGTGTACGTAGAATTTTTCAGTGTATCGCTTCTGTTCTCACCGCTGAGGCTCACGAAATACTAGCACATATGGTCACTTCGTCTACCTAGAAGGCGCCTGCAAATCACAATAACACGGCCTTGACAAGCTCGGCCACAGTGCCCCGGCTAGCCACTGTACCCCGGCCGCGGTCGTGCTTTTTGCCTACCGTGGGATCGCTGAAGAGAGCAGCGCCACCTTGATCGTCTTGTTTGTTTGCAAACATGAAGGAGGGCGGTAACTGTCTCACTTGTTTTTTGTGGACACCGTACCCGCGCCGTAAGGGAAGGGATGAAGGTGGGAGTGAAAGTGGAAAGAGAGATAGAGGAGCCGTAGTGGAGGGCTGCGGAGTAATTTCGATCACCTGGGGAACTTTAACGTGCGCTGACATCGCACAGCACACGGACGCCACTTCGTTTCGCCTCCATCGAAACGCAACCGCCGTGGTCGGGCTCGAACCCGGGAACTAACCCGGACAGTAGCCGGGCGTCTTACCACTGCACCACCCCGGCGGGGCCGGTTTTTTGATGGTAGGCCCATTTTCTGGTTTTTATCGCCATTTCTGTGCCGCCTCGTGGGAGCCGAGCGTTCTGTCTAACGTTAGGCATAACATCGCAGCGTAGTCGGGGACTCCCCGACGCACGCAAGACGCCGGAACTGGCCGACACGATTATTGACGAGAAGGGACGAGAGCAGAATTGCGTCGATATGACGGCACCAGAAGTTAAAGCAGAAAAGTCAGGTTTTCAAACTGGCTGGTATAGACGAGAAGGAAAAAGGTTCGTGCCGGAACAAGATGGCGGTGATGAATGTGCGCAGCAGCAACCCAGCCTAATGAAATTCAGGCCCAAACTAGGGAAGTAGCTGGCGGGGAAAGCGGTGGAAAAGAAAATGATCGACCTACCGAAAGGCACTATAAAGCTGCTCCAGAGACCGAGTTGGTTCACAGGTAGGGAAAGGCGCAGTATCTGTCACACTTGCTCTATGGACACCTGAACCGCGCCGTAAGGGAAGGGAAGAGGGTGGGAGTGAAAGTGGACAGAGGGAAGTGGGAGCCGTAGTGGAGGTCTACGGAGTAATTTCGACCACCTGGGGATCTTTAACGTGCGCTGACATCGCACAGCACACGGACGCGACTTCGTTTCGCCTCCATCGAAACGCAGCCGCCGAGGTCGGGATTAAACCCGGGAACTCCGGCACAGTAGTCGGGCGTCTTACCACTGCACCATACCGCGGGGTGAGAGGCGACATAACGCGAGGTGGGGGAACGTGGAGGAAGCGGAAGTTGCAGACGCACTAGCGCAAAAAGCAGGGGTGGATCCGAAGGTGCTTAAGGAAGACATGGTCTCGGTAAACATGATGCAACAAACCGTCCTTGTTGCATCAGCGAGCGAGGACAGGGCTGTGAAGTACCAAGACACCAAGAAACTGACAATCAGAGGGAAGACTGTGGAAGAAGACAACCATGCTCTGATGCCGGACGGCGCGGGCAAGGGAATTCCTATGATACACGGAATTCCTGTGACCATGAGCATGGAGCTAATCAGGGAAACATTGGACTGCGACGCGAACCCGCCGATATTGGGCGCACGGAGTCTCGGGGACTCCGGCTCGCTGCTGATTCTTTTCGAGGGAAGCGAGGTGCCAGAGCGGGTGAAGTGTCTGGAATCATTCAAGAAATGCTGGTTATACAAGAAGAAGCTGGAAGTGTGCGTGGCGTGCGGCCGACTGGGACACAGAGCCAACGTGTGCCCGGATCCGACGAACAAAGTGCCGTGGCTGTGGCAAGGAGAATCCGGAGCAGGGACACACGTGCACCCCCGTATACCAGCTGTGCGGGAGAGCCCACATGCTGGGCGACAGCAAGTGTAGGAAGATATATAGCAAGCCGAACGTGGCGCGGAAGATGCAAATATACGAGATGGGAAAGACGGAGCAGCGCACCCAAAGAACGGGCCCAAGGAAAGGCCCATATCCGGGACCAAGTCCAGCTCCAGGAAGCCCTCGAGATTCCGGTCGGAATTTACACATCAGGAGTTTCCGAGCCTGCCCTCCAGGGAGGACCCAAGGCGGGAAAACAGAAATCGGTAATCTTCGCGAGCAAGGTCTCCCTGGCTAGCCCAGAAACAGTAGCGCTGAAAAATGAAAGAAAATAGGGAAACAAGAGGAAAGGCAAGGAACCGAAATTGCGGAGTTGAGAAAAATTACAGCAGAATTAGTAGACAACAAGCCGAGGCCGGTAGTGCCTCCCCCGCAAGCGGTAGCGCAAAAACCGCCGGAGGCGAAACCGGTGACAGAAGACGCAGAGGAAAAAATGGACACGTGGGTGGCTAGACCCCCTTCAATAAAACGAAAGGCAGGCGAGATCGACCCCCTCGTGACGCTTGAGAGGAAACTAACGAGTAAATTTGGAAGCAAAATTGATAGATTAGAAACGCAGATGCAGGAAGTGAATGTAAGGTTGAACGCTCTAGGAGACATTAAGGGTTCAATGGACCAGAGTCCAGCAGCATTAAGCGGCCTCACCGAGAGGATGGCGAAAATGGACCACGTAGTTTTTCGCAATGATGGACAGGAATCATAAAAGAACGCCACCATTTGGCAATGGAATTACCGTGGGTACCGACGGAAGTGAGTGCTATTACAGCAGCACTTAAAACATGATGACAAACCAATTGCTATAGCGCTGCAGGAAACCGGAGGAAATCGGGTCAAACTGGCCGAATACCAAAGCTTCTGTAGCAATAGGGGGGGGGGGAAATGCAGAGTGGCCACGCTGGTAAAAAGGAATATAGCAACACTAGAGCATGACGCGAGCACGGGAGACATAGAACCGGTTATGATAGAAATGATCACGGGACGCAAAAGAACAAAAAGCATATTCCTGCTTAATATCTACAGCAACCCGAGGCAGAGGAAAATGAAATTCGGAACGATACTTAGAAAGCCATCAAAGTGGCCGGGCCAATCCCGTTGGTGATCGTAGGGGACTTTAATGCGGTACACCAGGAATGGGGGTACGCAAGGCAAGATCCGAAGGGTAGACTTCTCGTTGATGAGTCCCAAAACCTCGGACTAACCTTGACTCATGTGCGCCTTCTAGAGTAGGTGGTAGTTTAAGCAGAGACACCACGCCGGACCTCTCCTTCAGTGAAAATACCGGCAGAATAGAATGGGTAAACACCATGGAAAATCTGGGCAGTGACCACTTCATTGTAGTCACGAAGCTGGGAGAAGGAGTCAAGCTGAGGAAACTCAAACAGGCGGGAATTGTGGAGTGGGACAAATTCCGGGCGATTCGCAGAAGCCACAAAGCTAAGGAAATTGAAGACATAAGAGAATGGGAAAAAAGCTGAGGGAAGATGCCAGTGACGCGGAAGCGGTAGCCGAAGGGGACGATGCACCAGAGATAATGGACAGCAAACGAATGAGCATGTGGAAGGAGAAGGAAAGGCTCGAGAAAAGACTAAAATCTCAAAAATGAAACAGAAACTTAAGGCGCTCGTTAGCCAGACACATGAAAGAAATGGAAAGGTATGCGATCAAACTGAACGAGCAAAATTGGTACGGCAGGTGCGACGAGATGGAAAGGAGCATGAGTCTAGCAAAGACGTGGAATCTCCTCGACCCGGTCAAATCCAAATAAGTAGCGAGCGTCAACCAGGTGAAAGCGAGAGACGTATTCCAGGGGACGGAAAAACAGCTGATGGACAAGCTCAGGGACATTACATAGGGGACGCGACGGCAGTGTGACAGGCAGAATATGGAGGAGCGGAAAATGAAGAGCTGGACGCGGACATCACGATAGCGGAGATCAGTCAGCTATTGCTGGGCTAAGAACTCACTCGGCCCCTCGCCCAGATAAAATATCCAATGCCATACTCAGGAATCTAGACGACGACTCGACAGAGGCGATTGCACGATACATGAACAAAGTATGGAAGGAAGGTAAATTGCCGGAGGAATGGAAACAGGCAGAGGTAGTTCTCATCCCCAAGCCGGGGAAGGAACCAAAATTGGAAAACCTAAGACCGCTGATGTCGTGCGTGGGGAAACTCACGGAGCACGTAGTGCAGACGAGGTTAACGAGATATATGGAAGATGGAAACATGTGGCCGCACGAGATGCTGGGATTTAGACCTAAGCTTAGCACGCAGGATGTAATGCTCAGACTAAAACATGGCATTATAGACAAGAAAGGATTAGGTGCCAAGGTGATCCTAGGTCTTGACCTCACGAAGGCCTTCGACAACGTCCGACACGAGGCGGTGCTCAGAGGTCTGGAGGAAGTAAACGTGGGCAAGAGAACATACGAGTATATCAAGGACTTCCTCCGAGATAGGAAGGCGGTGATCAAATTTCGGGACGCAGAGTCCCCCAGCATAAGGCTGGGCACCAAAGGTACCCCACAAGAAGCCATACTGTCCCCTTTCCTATTTAACATAGCGATGAGAGGTCTCCCGGCAATGCTAAACTCGATCCCTGATATAAAATTCAGCCTGTACGCCGACGACATAAACATTTGGATGATAGCGGAAGCGAGGCGGAATTTGAGTGGAGTTTGCAAAGGGCAGCAGACGTAGAGGTGAAGTATGCGGTCGAAAGAGGCCTGGTGTGTTCACAGCAAAAGTCAGAGCTTTTTGTATATAATAGCGACGGCAGGAACAAGAGAGAGGTAGAAATTAAAGTGGTGGCGGAAGGCCTGGAAGTGTCCAGAGTCGAGGAAATGAGGATCCTAGGCATGTTTATCAACAAGAAGGGCAACAACACCAACACCATAAAGAAATTAGCCACATATGCAGACCAAGTAGTAGGAATATTCAGGAGGGTAGCAGTAACGGGGACGCGACGCCATACCTAAACATGTACAAGACAGAAATAGAAAATATAGACAGAATATTGAGGAAATGCGTCAAGCGAGCTCTGGGACTCTCAATATCCACGTCGACGGAGCGGCTTGAGAAAATGGGAGTTCACAGCAGATAGGTTGAGCTGGCAGAGGGGGTGAGAATATCGCAATTGGAATGGCTCGGCCAGTCTGAAACAGGCAGAACAACACTTGAATGGGCAGGAATCCGGCCAGAAAGTAGCACGCACAAGATGGTAAACATCCCCCAGGAATCAGGGCCAAGATACACGTCCCACCTATGCCGCGAAACATGCACCCCGAGTACAACAAAGAAAGGCGAGAGCATAGGGCCTGCGAGAGATGAGAAAGCGACCGGCAGACCAGGTGGCGTATGTAGACGGGGCGTGTAGACAGCACGGGGCGGCTGCATCCGCGATTGTCAACGGGGCAGGAGCATTAATGGTAGCGGCTTCGAGCCGCAGGAGAGATGCCAGCGCGGCGGAAAAGCTGGCGATAACGCTCGCTTGCGTCGGTACCAAGGCCAGGACAATTTTATGTGACAGCAAAAGTGCAGTGAGGAACTTTGGGAAAGGAAGAATCTCGGAAGAGGCCAAACGCGTCCTCGAGGCAAGGCCGAAAGAAGGTAATATAGAAATTATATGGATTCTAGCGCACGAGTCTGTGTGTAAGAAATGAGGCTGCACACGAGCTTGCCCGAGCTCTCTATCACCGGGCGGCCGCAGAGAAGCCCTCTTGCATACACATGAAAGATAGCTTGATTTTATACAACGAGATCACGGAACATTGTAAGCTGAGCTGGAGGGTATATACGCCGCCCGACTGTTCTCTCAGAAACGACGAGGAGGCAACTGCGTGGAGAAGATTGCAAGGGGGAAATCATATAATTATTCTGGGTATATGTGTTAATTTCTAAAGAGGAGAAAGATCAGTATTGCATAACATGCGGGGAGAGGGGCACTCTAGACCATGCACATAACTTGGGAATGTGCTGGCAGCCCGGGCGCCGAGCAAAATATAGATAGAGAAGCCTGGGAAACCTTTGTGCTCAACAGCAACAAGCCATTCGCCTGGCGGCTGCGGCCGTGAAGCAACAGTGTATCTTCACCAGACCTTAGTTTGCGAGGCTCCTGAGTAGGGCTCCCTTAGGTGTGCGTGCGGGGGGGTCCAAAAAGGAGTCTCAATTCAGCGGAAATAAAGCGTTTTGATGATGATGAACTTGTGCAGCCTCCGCAAGCCAACCTTCTCTGCCGCTGCCTCTCTTGCGCGCAATAAATTTGGGATGTTAGCCAACATAGTTGCCACATTCAAAAGCAGCAGGGTACATGGTATTCAGTGGTGACTTTGGATGCCCCAGCGAAAAGCCTACCGGAGTGCACTACCGAGAGTTGCGCGTCTTGTCGTAACAAACGCTCTTTACAAACGTTGAATTGTCATCATCATCATCATCATCATCATCATCATCATCATCATCATCATCATCATCATCATCATCATCAGCCGGACTATACCCACTGCAGGGCGAAAGCCTCTCCCATATTTCTCCAATTAAGCCGATTCTGTGCTAGATGCATCCACTTGACCCTGCGAACTTCCTAACCTCATCCGCCCACCTAACTTTCTGCCGCCCCTGCTACGCTTTCCTTTTTTTTTTTAAAGGCACACTGGTGAGATCCGGAGAAAGCCTTTTCATCCACGGGTTCGTCAAAAAACTACGGATTCGAACTAACGTTGCATGCCATGGGGAACTGGCTAGAGCAGCACGTGTATTTGACTTGAGCATTTCCTAAATGAAACAGGGGATTTTCGTCTCTAACAATGAATCCACATGCCCTAACAAGCAAACGCTGCGTTTCAAGAGGAGTACGCATCACAGTATACACTCACGGTTAGAGCGACAGCCCCGGGCGGTATATATCCGTGTAGTTCTTGCATCCCGGCAAGCAACATTTCATGTGGCAGTATTTCCAATTGGGCTAATTGGTTTGATGCCATGTTTGCGGGACTCGGTGCACGAAGACGAAGCACAAGAACACCAAGGACGACATGACGAAGCGGTGATCAGCGCTTCGTCCTCTCGTCTATCTTGTTCTTGCGCTTTGTTTTTGTGCGCCGAGCTCCGCAAACTTTAAAATGTTGCAGTTGAAGGGATCCAACCACAGGTCACAAAATAAGCGAGTGCTCTGTGGCTGTGGTAGCCCCCAGGCCATCGGCCTGTCAAAAATTTCATTCATCGTCTGCGCATACCCTCAGGTTTCTTGCAGGCCTCGCGTAGTCAAGGCATTCCTCTAGAGTGGAGCGTGCGAAACCGCAATCAAAACCAGCTGCCGTCCACCGCTTGCGGTGTCACGTGACGTCCGATTTCCCATGGTGCTTTTCACTATGTTTTTTTTTTAATGACACGCGGAAGCGGTCCCCTTGTTTCTTGCCTTCTGCGCATGCGCATGTCCAGCTGCAGCCATCTCGCAGCGGCGGACTGTAGGGGACGGGGGTTACGTCTGGCACGCCGTCACGGATAAGCTGTTATCGTGAAGGCTAAGTGTGTGTCGTAGGTCAGAGACCACAACGCGTACGACGTGGGATTTGAGGCAACTATTTAATTTTTATATTACCCATTTTATTAAGGCCCAGACTGTAAGGCGCATGCAACCATTCGATGCGCTGTTTACTTTAATTTCTGAAAAGCTTGCAGACGTAATCTAGTTGGCGCCTATGAACTTAATAAACGATACGTGGGTTCGTTCGCATCTTAGGCGCGCTTTTCGGTATATGCCGATATGTTAATTTTGATGCCGATTGTCGTGCAATTGCATACTCAGAGCATTTTATACGTAGCTTGCACCTGAATAGAATGTGCATTCACATGTATACAAAGAAACATCAAACCTTCTGCTGCAAACGAAATATTTTCGCGCTTTAATTTTCGTGAATCACATTCAGCTCCTAATAACTGGTCCCGCAATTGATCGAGTAATTTTAATACCACAGAGTAAATGAGACACTTCTGGACAATATCTAGAAAAACAAATTTTCGCTGTGTGGTTATTACTTCATTGTTCCTATAGCTTTTATATTGGTATATAATTGTTTTATTGAATCACTCGCCCCGCTGCGGTGGCTCACGCGTTAGGGACTGCTGTTCATGGCGACGCGGGTTTGATCTCGGTCGCCGCTCGCTGGAGGCGAACTGCAAGGAGACCTT
The DNA here is from genome assembly GCF_055883805.1 of Amblyomma maculatum. Taxonomy (NCBI): domain Eukaryota; kingdom Metazoa; phylum Arthropoda; class Arachnida; order Ixodida; family Ixodidae; genus Amblyomma; species Amblyomma maculatum. The sequence goes on along the minus strand of NC_139353.1, from coordinate 168,321,946 downwards.
TAGAAATATACGTTAAATAACCACGGAAGGGAGGGGAGGGGGGGGGGGGGTGAAATTTTTACAGCTCTCCAATATAGCGTCCCTCGTAGCCTTGTCGCGCTGAGGTGTACGTTAAACACTACAAAACTAAACGGACATGTTCACTCAATTGTATCCTTGCTTACAGGTCATTTTATATAACCTGCCTTGGAGCTTCAGTGTCTGCTTTCTAAAGAAGAAACAATCTGCGTCTCAGCATGAGTTGCGAGGCAGCATATCCTTGTTCTCTTTTGTTAGTTTTGCTCCTGATGTCGTGGGTTCGAAATGAACCAAACTGCCTGTCTCTGTTATGTGACATGTTTCCTTGCAGCTAGCATGAACATGCCCTGAAAAGCGCCCTCTTGCGATTTCCCATGCCAAGTGTACCTGCAAGGCAGGAATTCAGGGGCGCTGCAAGCATGCTGCTGCTGTGTGCTGTTTCATAAACTCCCACGAAGATGAGTCCTGCACAAGCCAGGCACAACAATGGGGCAAACCCAGCGGCAAAAATCCAAAGCCCTCTTTAGAGAGCATCTGGGCCTTAATGAAATGGGTATAATAAAAATGAAATACTTGCCTCAAATCCCACGTCGTACACGATGTGGTCGCTGACCTGCGACACACACTTAGCCTTTACGATAACAGCGTTGTCTTCTACAATCTGCTCAACAGAATGCACATGCCTGACTAACATAACAGCTCTCCCTTTTTGACGTTTCCGCTGCGAAAATAGCCACCGCTGTCGGCTATTTTCTGAAAATCCTATCGAAGCGTGTACATTGCTGCACACTCGCTTCAAACACCAGTTCGTCCAAGCGCGAGTTTGAAAAGTAGAAGCAGGAGCGCGCGCGCAAGACAGCTTTCTTTCAGCACGGAAATCCAAGAGCGCGCAAAGCGAGTAGACTGCGGTCAAGGCGCGTGCGCGCGCAAGCAGCTTTCAACAACGCGAGCGACAAAGAACGCGTGCAGAACCCGCAAAGACACGAAACTCTACAGGCGAGCGGTTGCGACAGCCAGCAACACAACAATACACTTCCCCACATTTCGAGCGTCGCGGAACCATTCCAGCCATGTTTTAAACTCAGCTGTGACACCTGTTTGCATGCCTGCGAAGGCACGGCGGCGGGCCGGCGCGAGCACTCACAAAGAGAGGTATGCGAGCAGCCCACGAAGCCGCCAGAACATGTTCGGTCAAGCGCCGCATCAGCGCCGCGCCCAACCGGTGTTTCAAAATTTTGCCGCCTGTGGAGGAGCGCGCGCTGCAGTCGCGCAGCCAAACTTGAGGTTGGCGTATGACTGGCGTATGGTTCGAGTGGTTCCGGTCTTTAAAAAAGGCGACCGCTTGAACGTTGAAAACTACCGACCTATCTCGCTTACTTCCACTACATGTAAACTTACTGTAAACATTTTATCTGACTATGTGGCCTCGTACCTTGAAAATAAGGAAATCATTTCACTCTTTCAGCACGGTTTCAGAAGAGGCTTATCAACCGCCACGCAGCTCGTGACAAGTCTTCACGAATCTGCCTCATCATGACATAAAGGCGAACAGATAAATGCAGTTTTCTTCGATTTTAGTGAAGCCTCCGACTGCGTTTGTCACAGGAAACTGGTATTTAAGCTTCGGAATATTGGCCTTCCTGATAACCTGGTTAATTGGATATGTTCATACCTTTCAAACCGACAGAAATTTGTTCCGATAAAGGACTGCTCCTCTGACGTTCTGCCAGTGTCCTCTGTAGTGCCCAGGGTAGCGTCCTTGGCCCGGTCTTTTTACTCGTCTATATCAATGACATTGTAGCGTCCATTGACACTAAAACTATAAATATTACGTCATTTGCTGATGACTGCATTCTATTTAGGCCTATAAATAGTCACCACAATCAAACATGCCTGCAGAAAAGCCTTAATGCAGTTGCAGACTGTTGCGTGGAATGGTTGTTGGAAGTCATTATAGATGAAACTTTTCTTTTACGGGTCACGAAAATGAAAAATCCACTCCAGTTTGCCTATACACTGATTCATAAAAACCTGATTCATAAAATGTCGATAACAAGTACCTTGGGGTAACTTTAAATCAGCATCTTAGTTGGACCTCTCACGTCGACAATATTTGCTCTGCTGTTTCCAGGAAACTAGGTTTCCTCCGCCATAAATCAAAGTCTGCCCCACAGTCCATAAAACTACTAGCCTACAGCATCTTCATAAGACCTAAACTTGAATATGCGAGTATGTCATGGGATCCGTTTCTCAAAAAAGGTATACATTCACTTGGGTCATACAAAGAAAAGCAATCCGTTTCATCTTCGACAGTTATGAAAGGCATCCTTCACCGTTCGACATCATAGCCGTAAGTAATATTCCATCATTAAAAAAAAAAAAGAAGAGCACTTGCCAGGTTAAAATTTCTTTTTTCTCTTTACCACCAACAGTTTAATTCCACCGCCGAGGACTACCTGCGCCCGCGCTTAACCTGACATACTAGGAATGTTTATGCCCACAGCCTTTGCCCGCAAAATCTCTTCAAACATTCTTTTTTTGCTTTGCTAGATTACGTCTTTTACGCTCGTGATCTTGACGATTTTGAAGAGCGCTTGTTCCCTTTTATCTGAATTTCATCTTGTCTTCGTATTTTTTTCCTTCTGGAATGTATTGAAGTCGACAGACTTATATGTTTCATACTCTGTATCTCGCGAAAGTGTTTTCATTGGACAGTGTTGTTCATACAGCAATCCCTGTTACCACTGGCGGCCTTAATGTTCATCGTGGATTATCATAGTTGTGTTTTTAAATTTTTTTATCTCGTTCGAAGTTTGCTCGGATGGAATTTATTTTGACTTGCAATCTTGCCCAATCTACTTGGCCCTCGGGCCGCAGTATTTTGTAAAGAAATCTGTGCCACGAGAACACCGGCTCTACCTCGTCTATTGAAGCTTTCGCTTCAACACTAAGTCCAGAAGGTCGCATGCACGAAAGAAGTTCCGGCTACATACCGCTGAAATACGGAAAACAACGTTGTTCAAATAGTCGGGTTTATGCTCATAGGAAGAGACTGAACCGGAAAACGGATGGGAACCTTTTCGTGTTTTGTCAGAAATGCAGGTGCAAAGGTTGTCACCGAAGGATGGCGGTAATACTCCGAAACCATAACTAAATAAGTTGAGGATGTCACATGTTGAGGAAATCATTCCTGGAACGCATTGGAACAGTCGAATGCTCGTCTATCAGGGCATTAAAGCATGACATTAAAGCATGCAGGGAATTAAAGCATGCACTTTTAATTCAGACCTAAATGATTTGTAATCTAATCTGAGCGCACTAGTACGCATCGCAGTGGCCTTTTTTCAATATTTATTTGTTTGTTTCAAGTTATATTACAGCTCAGTGCACGGAAGCGTCAATGCTCTTTCAGGAAGATTCCTGTCATTTCTCTTGCTGTTGTCTGTAGTCACCTCTTACTCTGTAATGAACTCCCAATATAGAAATGTTTCCGCGAAAGCTCGGCTCGATTTCGCATTTTCTTTGTTTTGATTTCCCTGCGATTGCACTTTTTCTAACCCGAGGAGTTTTCTTACTGTTCTGCATTCCTATTTACATTTTGTTTAATTTTCCACTCACTCCTGCCCAAGAGATCCCGCCGCGGCTGCGCAGCGGCTAGGGAGTGCTGTGCCCAATGGGTGATCGAATCCTGGCCGCCGTTTTCGATGGCGGCAAATAGCAAGGCGGCCGCGGGCGGTGCGATATCAACGCACGTCGAAGAACTCCGGGTGGTTGAAATTTTAGGAGACCTACTAAGGCGTGTCTCGTAGCCTGAGCGGCTTTGGGAAGTTAAACCTCAAAAACCAAACAACTTCTGCTCAAGAGCTTCCTCAAGGTTGGCAGAACTTGCAAAATCAATAGAAAGCAAATAAACGAAATCATTCAGGTTATAAACATAGCTGATCACAAAGAAAAAAGTGTCAGAAGCCCGTCTCTATCCCTTCAGATGGAGGAAAGGGCATTTTGTTATGGGAGAAGGTGGAGAAATAGGTCATGTGACTTTTCAAATTGCCTAATTTTTTACCCACCTCATACGGAGAAAGGGGGCCGTGTCATTAATACAAATTCCTTCGTGAATTCTGCGAAATATGCGTGTCTCTTTCTCTCAATCCGCCTCCTTCTGACCCTGTTCTAAAGCATGCTGAAACACCTGGCCTAAAAGACTGTTCTGCTTATTACGTCTGTTCCCGCTGCAAGAATACAGGCAATCGCGCAAAGAAGACCTTGTAATTGATGTCGGCCAGCAACCCTGTCAGCTGGTAGGTGAAGCGTTTTAGCCGCTCTTCGTTGCGTAGCACTTTGGTGAAGTTGGCGTTATCCTCCGGTTCGCCGCCCAGCGTCGCGTAGACGGCCATTTTCTTCCCGCGGTGCCGGAACAACCGTTTTCGGCCGGAGAGCTGATCACTGAAGTCGGCGTCCAGACTGGGTCGCTTCCATTGGGCGTGGTCGTAGAACACGGCCAGCGAGGAGTGGACTATCGACGTGCAGAACTCGTGCGGTATGTGCTCGGGAAAGTAGGCAGCATCTGCGCGGTAATACCTGTGCCAGAGAGAGGTCGCATCTTGTTTCACTCTAGCGTTACACTCATATTTATTTGCGTGAGGTATCAGAAATCTAACAAAGAAAACGAACCTAACCAGGATGAGCCTCTGCTCGCGAGCTTAGCCAACATTTTGACAACGTTTAGACAAGCCCTCTTGTATAAACGTTGGATTGGCTTGCTAACTACTTGCAAAGAATCGCACTGTACCGAATGATTTTAAAGTGAAAGCTTTACTGGCATAGTAAAATTATAAGGTCATCGGCGGGCCAAATGCGACCTCAGGTGCGGAGCGAGGAGATAGCGCCGCGCTCCTTCGCACGTGCAGTGTGTAGAGCCGGCGGCGCTCGCTTCTTCTGCTTCTTCAACATTGCACACCTGCTGCGGCTTCTCCTCTTTCACACACCTTGTAAACTTTATTTGTAACGGTACATATGTCCACAAATATGCAACATTGCCTCACACAATGCCACATACCAGCCTTCCACGGCCAATGTTTGCTATCTGGCTCGCCTCCTGCCTTATCAAAACCCCCTCCACACTTTTGTGTCGTCTAGACCCGGTCCTTGAGGCTCGCATGCAGCCATGGAGGAGTCGCGCGCTGGAACCAGTGGAACTCTTGTTTGGGCTAGTTGGTACATTCTCAATAAAAAATGATACGGCCCGACGGACGGAGACAAAAACGACCGGACTAGCGCTGCTAACAATGAATTTTATTTCGCATCAAACCTGTCTTTTTGTAGCGAACCAAGCAGTATCACGTATGCAGTCACCGCAAGCTTTTGGAGCAATACATCAGGTCGAGAAATGCCAAAGCGAAAGACGAGAGCAAAGCATCGAATGCATATTTAACGAGACCGTCAGGGAGGAAAACAACCGATACACCAGCCCAAAAAGAAAGCAACCATAGCCCAGTCAAAACCAACGTTTTTAAACGTTAGTGAAAGCCTAAACGATAATTGTGAACCGCATGAGGAGGGATATATGACCACCAACAGGAAACGTGGAAAAAATATGAAACAAGATGTGCAATTAGGCCAAAGTGCGCGTCGAAGGCATAAAAGTCGAAATCATGAACAACACAAGAACCTTTAAAAACGATAAAAGCAACCGCGTGTGGCGTGATAGCGTATGACGAAGAACAAACGTAGAAAAAAAAGTGAAAAATGAATTCGTAATACCAAAGTCTGTGTCAAGATCATAAAAAGCGGAAAGAAATCCGCGCGGACACCGTCACATAGTTAAAAACAATGTAATAGCTATAGAAACTCTTCTAGGAAAGATATTTCCTCATTGCTAAGTGTTATGGAAGGCTTGCTCAGGCATCTGTTTCCTTCTTTTTTAATATAATAGGCTTCTACAATTTCTATTTCGGAGGAGTGGAAACGATAGAATCATAAGAGAGATTCACGAATACGAACGTAACTTCATTCGTAATTGTAGCCCATTTGCTATTACGCATTAATCGCGGAATCAGATTTAAAGTCGCAAGATGATGTTTATCAAACTAAGCTTGCCGCGTCGGGCGTTCGCAGTGCAAAGCACGCTTGACACGAGACAGAATTAAGGCGCCCTTAATCATTCCGCATCATGCCTTCGCAATTCCCTTTTGACACTATAGCAATGTCGTCCGTATATGAGCCACGGGATTCACACTCTAGTTCATGCAGGTTGCACAAGCTTTTGGTAAGTGCGGGCACCTGATGCTTCCTGTAGAAAGATTTAATTGAACCAAGTTCAATTGCTACCGCACGTACTTGCTGCTTGAACATTTCCCAAACGGGCAACAAAGGTAGACTTCCGGCAAAACATGCCTGAGCTGTGAGCGCACACGAATAATAAATTCGTGGTCATTTACCAGCGATGAGATTAACTTCCAAAGTTCCCACTTTGACCTAAACTTGGAATGACCATTGCTTCAGAGCCGGGCCACCACCATGAAGTGGCCAGAAAACGAAAGCGACGTCTTACACTTACCACTGCACCACCCGCCGGGGTGGTGCAGTGGTAAGACGCCCGACTACTGTCCGGAGTTCCCGGGTTCGAACCCGACCTCGGCGGCTGCGTTTCGATGGAGGCGAAACGAAGAGGCGTCCGTGTGCTGTGCGATGTCAGCGCACGTTAAAGATCCCCATGTGGTCCAAATTACTCCGTAGCCCTCCACTACGGCTCCTCTTTCTCTCTTTCCACTTTCACTCCCATCTTCTTCCCTTCCCTTACGGCGCGGTTGTGGTGTCCACAGAAAACAAGTGAGACAGTTACCGCGCCTTTCCCTTCCTATAAATAAATCAGTTTTTAAGTGTGACAGATACTGCGCCTTTCCGTTCCTGTGAACTAACCAACCAATAGTTTCGCATACAAGCCCTAGAGAAGCAAAGATGCATAAATCTGGTCTAGACGAATGTCCTTCAAGGTGGGTGAATGATCTAGAAGCACGGCAGGAAGCTTTTGTATCAACTAGTCCTGCATCGTCTGTAAGTAACTTCCCGGTTGAGCTGAGTTTTCCCCCGAAATTGATGTGACTTTGCCATAAGCCTGTAGAGCCTCGAGTATAAAGGAGTCATCCAAGCCTTCAGGAAGTCAGAGAAGTTTCACCTTTACATCCTTCGGTTGCGGATCCACAACAACGCAGCGGCGGCTCTTAAGCAATAAATCACCACATGAGACTAGCTTTTCTTTATACTGCGCCCATTTGCATAATACCATCCTGACATGAATCATTCGAAATTTTCCGATACAGCTTATTTCTTTCCCCCACGTTTCGCGTCTCTGAAGTCTTGAACACGGTATGAGCAGCCGGCGAGGTCAGCATTCAGGAAAATAGAGTCAACGACAAGCTTAACAGTTGGGATACGCAACACGGTAATCATTATTGCTGGCGTTAACCTGAGCAGTACCTCGGCCAGAGGCCGATTGAACCTTTGAAGCAGAGAACATCGAGGAACGCTATACCCCGATAACTGCCGAGAACAGGTAGAACATGTTTACATGTTCTGTCATAGCCGCGTTTATAATGTTCGCACTTCATGTTTCAAAGTGCCATTTCTGTCGCTCTAAATATTACAATAGAAGTATAAAACTACATTCCGCAAAATGGGAAGGGGTTTAGGGGTTGGAGTCTTGAGCTGCAGGTGGTGTTCCTAGGATCCCATTGGGTCTTGCTGCCTCTTCGGCCCGCTCGACAGCGCTAGCTGATCTTACGGGTCTGAGCTGGACAGAAGCTCCTCCCACTGCTCGACAGACGTATTGGGCACGCCCTACAGCCCCATGTGACGTCCTAGAGGGTGGCTATCTTTCCGCACCAGACGCATTCTGGAGTGTATTGCGTAGGCCAAGCCTTAGTGTATCTGTAGCGACTTGGGTATGAATTTGTAGCCGTGTCCAGTAGTAGTAGTAGTAAAAAACATTTATTTTAACAGAGGAGTTCGGGGCGCGCAGGCCCCTGGGCCCCCGCACGGCCCCACCACATTCTGCTTGGTTTTGAGTTTTGACCACTGCAGCTTGCTGCCCACTCTCACTACTTGCACCTAACGTTCTGGGTGCCTATGCGCACTAAACTCTGTACTGGAATAATTTCAAAACGGGAATGTTCAAAGCGCTGATATTTTTAACGGCTCCGGCTGGTTGGTCATGCTCCGCAACCACGGAAGTAACTTTCGCTGAACATAGAGCTGTAGCGCAAATAAATAAAAATTACAAGGATTCAACGCTGCTGAATCAATGAGCGAAAGCATTAGCTGCGGGTGACCGAGCGTTCTTCTTCCTCAGCCCGCATATAAAGCCCCTCTTTAACCAAGCCGCATGAACGTGCCTTAGTGGCCTATAGACCAACACCGATCTGTGACGTAAGCGCGATGCGGTGGCGCTTCTGTCGCTAGCGTGGTCAGACTGGGGGTGAAAAGTAGGGTTAACACCCATAGGAATACATGGAAGTGAAAGGTTTCAAAACAGTTTTCTCATTTCACAGGGCACATACGATGTCGTTATTTAGCACAGAGCAACCATGAACATCCAAAAACAGATCGTGAAAGTATGAAATCTCATTACTGAGGCGAAGTATTTTTAAAACACCGCGAAACGTATGGGGATGCGAGTTGAGAGGGCGACCCATAGAAATACATGTAGGCACAACTTACCGCAACATTGTGCTCCTTTCAGGCGTTGAACCCTTCTCATTTTTTGGTGAACGTCTTGTACGACGCCCCGATGTCATGTTGCATGACACACTACATTATCTTGCAACGAATGCAAGTCTCACGACTTGCGGGACCGCTCACAGCGCGATAAACTGACCGCGCACAGTTGCAGACGACCATGCACCACCCACTGTCGCTAGCAGACGCTCCGGAGCTGGAGGCGGCCGCGGTGGGTATCGCCAGCTACGCTGTCGTCTGCTGCAATGCGCGAATCTCGTTCGGTTCATATTGTCATATGGCGATTGACAACTGCTTTTTAAATGTAATTCTGTCTAGCACGTATCACTGGAGCGACAGTGTTATCAAGCTTATTTACCCCATGCGGCAGCATATCAGACTGTAAGCAAAACTACGCGATTCGCTACACCCAGCTTGCCTTTTGGCGGTGTCTGGATTCGTAATACAGGTTATTCGGGGAGTTTTAAAAGTAGACTGCCTCCGTAATGACGCAGCATACTTTATCACACACTTATTCAAAGCGCTGGTCAACGTTTAACGACCAGCCACCACTTTTGATGTTCTGCGAAATAAGAAAAATGTTCCGGTAAGTTGTGTTTACATGTATTTCTACGGGTCGCCCTCCCAGCTAGCACCCCAAGATGTTTCGCGGTGTTTTAAAAATACTTCGCCTCGGTGACGAGATTTCATATTTTGACGATCTGTTCTAGGATGTTTATACTTCCTTCGTACCGAATAACGACATCACAGGTGCCCCGTGAAATGAGAAAACTGCTTTGGAACATTTCGATTCCATGTATTCCTATGGACGCTAAGCCTATTTTTCACCCCCAGTCGGCTGCGGCGCCGCGAGCGCCCCCTTTGTTTGTAAACACGGTGTTGGTCTATAGGGGTGACGTGAATGCCAGGGTCCCAGCAGGCTGATTCTTACATAACCGTCCCATGTGGAACGAGAGACCCAAGTTGCCAGCTTGGGGTCGTCTACGAGGGTCGCCTAAAGGTCAAAGGTCAATGGTGGTCACCGCCGTTCGACGCTGAAGGCTCAAACTGCGAGCAGTATTGCTTTCGCAATAAGAAATAACAGTTGGTTCACAGGAAGGGAAAGGCACACCCGTTTATGCGGACACCTGAACCGCGCCGTAAAAGTGTAAAGAGAGAAAGAGGAGACGTAGTGGAGGGCTACGGAATAATTTCGACCACCTAGGGATCTTTCGTGCGCTGACATCGCATCGAGGAGAAGGGTCATGCTGGGGCTGGGACAGGTAGGTCAACGCCGCTTGCGGTGGGGGCTAGCCTGCCACTGAATGTTTGTCTGTTGTATGCTGTCATTGCACCCACCCCCGCTTCTTCGGTGGTGGACGACGGCTGTTCGTCTTTCTCTCCCTCCTTTTTTTTCTCGTCTACAGGTTTTCCCTCTGAATTTAATCCTGGCGCCAGCGGAAATAATCTGAGCGCCGACTGATATAACCTAAGCGCCATGTAATTTAATTCGAATGCCAAGCATTTAATTATAGCGCCAGCATACTTAATCCACGCGCCAACTCGAATAATGTCAGCGCCAACCAATTTAATCCGAGTGCCAAAGCAGTTAATACAAGCACCAGCAAATTTAATCCGGGTGCCAACCAATTTAATCCACGTGTGAAAAATGAATGTGGGGGAGGACTCTAAAGCACGAAACGTGAATTCCAGAAATAAATAGAAAGTGAGATCACATTGCAGACGAGTAAGCGAAGCGTCGGCTTATGGGATGACTTTCGTCAATATTATGGCAAACGCACGATCTCGGCACTGAAATACTGAAGGGTCCCAGAGCTGTGGCTTACTGGCTCTATATTCCAAGAGGACAATTTATCCCACAAATGTGCGCACTGCTGATTACAGAATATATACCAAATTAAAATGTCTTCGATGAAACACACAATTATTTTATCACACAGTTAAAAAACATTTTAATCAACCGTATCTAATTTACCTACATGTAATTTCATCAGCCAAATATTACACGGCCAATGCCAAAAAGTTCCAAAGCAGGCGGCAAGTTTTCCGCCTCCGTTTACTCGGTGCCGAATTGTCGTCTGTTTTTGCGCTATGTTAGGAGAATGGATGAGAGCACAGACACGTGAATTCACTATTAGAAATAGGTGTACTTTCTTTTGCAAGAAATAGAAAGGTTTTCTCAAGACCATAAAACAAAAACTGCAAGAAACGCAGAAGACAAGAGATTTCAAAGCAGGCGGCAATCTTCGCGCCTCCGTTGTGTGTGCCGCGTTGTCGTCTGCATTTGCATGACGGAGAAGAGCCGGACGTTGGTGGTGCCTACTCGTATACTATAGACAGGTGGTAGTCTGCGTGTTTTCATTAATTTCGCATGAACTTTAACGCGCCTTATTTTCTTCCATGGAAGCTAATGAGCAGTGCCCTGACATCCTAATCGGGCACCGAAAACGGGGACCGCGCCGTTCAAGCCTCCAGGTGCCCCAAGAAGAAAGAACAGCAAAGTATCCGAGCATGACAGGGCCAGAATTCTCGAAGTGTCGAGGGGTGGAGGAGATGTGAAAGCATTGGCAGACACGCTGGGCATCAATTTAAAGACGGCGAGATCCATTGCAGCGAGCGATAGGGAAGCGTTGAAGAAAGGCGGAACATCGAAGAAATTCGGAAACGAGGTAGTAACGGCTCTAAAGAATATTGCGGATAATAACCCTGCTTTCACGCTAAAGCAAATAAAGCAAGCAGTGGAAGAAGAATTGCCGGGAATCGCCATCAGCACAAGTACCATTGATCGCCTACTGGATTCGCACGGTTACTCCATGAAGTTGGTGACTCAGAGGCCAATTGACCGCAACAGAGACGACGTGAAACGCAGCCGCAAAACATAGCGCAATGGTTGCAGTGTGAAGGACTTCGCTTGTGTAGGTTTTACATCGATGAGACTAACTATAACATATGGTGTTCAAGGAGCTTCGGCCGTGCAGTGAAGGGACAGCCTGCGGTGCAGACGACAACTGGCACCAAAGGAGCAAACCTTAACATTCTCGCCTGCATGTCCGCAAATGGTGTCATTCATTGGATGGCCGTAGACAAGGTTCACTGGGTCGTTTTCAATAAATTTTTGAGCGACATATCAGCTCGTGTCGAAAGTGAAGAACTTGGTTCTGTAGCGGTTTTTATTTTTGACAACGCTCCAGCCGCATTCGATTAAGCGGCTGCCTCCTTACAGCCCGTTTTTCAACCCTATAGAGGAAGTCTTTTCGAAGTTCAAGTCGGAAGTCAAAGCTTTCCTCAGCGAGCGGAGAGACCTGGTGCTAATAATTCCTCCCGGAATGACTAAAAAGGACCATCGGCGCAGTTTGTTGCTCGACGCTGCCCGACACTCTATGCAGCAAATACAAAGGGTAGAGTGTGCTGCTTTTGACCGCCATAACTTTTCTTTTATATGGGGCAGCTTTGCATGAAGACAATATGTAAAACGTTCCGAGTTACATTTAGACCTGCCTAATGACTCCTAGTAAATAAAATTGCATTTCAGTCGGCTACTTCTGTGCTTGTACGTGCTTATAGGCAACCTACGCCGCTAGGATTGCCGCCCAGGCAAATTAAGTACTGCTGCTAAGGTGACCATAGTGAGAAAGCTATTCCTGGCCTCGGTTGTAAGTTCCGCTGTACATAGTTTCATTCACTCTATCGTGTCGCGGCCAGACTGAATGCAGGGGCGCGCTCTCTCTTTCCGTGGTAGCGTTACTCTAAGTCTTCACGCCGAAACCAACTGTACGTTACACTGATCCTTTTCTGCTAGTGGTGTTCAATCATGATTAGAAACATTTCTGCACCGGTTGCAATTTCTAAAAACAGCCGGCTGTTGTGTGAAGGCCGCACTTGTCATCAGCATGCAGATTCAGTGCATAAGACAACCCATAATAAGCAGTGCTTAATTCACTTGCCATGCGTCTAAGCTAAAAGCTGCAAGAGACGTGTCACAAACCGCATTTTTTTTTCAGCTGCACGTGGTTCTTGGTTGTTGCAATATATATGAACAAAGCGAAATAGTGCATGCAGATGTGACGCTTACTCGTCTCATGGTCTGGAATGTGATCTCAATTACTATTTATTTCTGGAATTCACGTTTCATTCTTTGGAGCCCTCCACTACATTTATTTTCCACACGTGGATTAAATTGGTTGACACCCGGATGTATTAATTGCTTTGGCACTCGGATTAAATTGGTTGGTGCTGACATTATTCGAGTTGGCGCGTGGATTAAATGCTTGGCACTCGAATTAAATTACATGGCGCTCAGATTATTTCCGCTGGATTAAATTGAGCGGGAAAACCTTTCTCTTCTGTCCGCACGAGGCAGCGGAGGTGGCTCAGCTGGCATTTTCTCTTCCTTCTTTCTACAGCCACAACAACAGCGCACGGACGCTCCCTCGTTTCGCCTGCATCGAAACGTAGCCGCCAGCAGACGGGATCGATCCAGGCACAGTAGTCGGGCGTCTGTAGCGCAAACCTTCAAGGAAAAAAGTGTGACGAAGCTTGAAAAACTGGCAAACGGAGCAGCGAGAACATAATTTTTCTGGTGGCTAAATCTTATTTGTATGTAAACACTTCGGGAAACTTTGCGATGACAAAGAGCTCGGCTGGTTTATATGCAGAGCATGAAAGAGCGCAAAAGCTTGAGAAACATGTAAAGTATTATACATTACAAGCGCTCTATATCGTTTTCGTTTCCTTCATGGGCCCATCGCACGGTAAACTACTCTTTTTTGTTTTATTTACTTCTTACTGCTTTTTATATTGGATCACAGTGCAGTTGCGCTATAGCTAATGCGTAGGCTATGTTTGGAGCCTGCGATTCAGCCCGCAGTGAACATATTGGTGTAAGTGGTCGTAAGTGTGTCATAAGATGATCAGAGCCGCGCCGATCGTGGTCTCTCTCGAAATGTTGGAAATGACCTAACGAAACGCAGAAACTCTAGAAATAAGGCGATACCGCCTTTGTTTTCTTGCGCAACGACTTTGAAGCAAAAAGCGCTTACTTCAACCATATTTCTTATTTCTCGCCTCCCAGATTCCGGACTTCCGACTATTTCCAAAACGATAATGGGACCAGTGCGGCCCCTGCGCACACACTACGCTTCTTTCAGGGCATGGTGCTGCCAGCGACCCATCCAGTGTCAAAAAGCTAATCCCAGCGTTTTTCTCCCATCACACCAGTGCAGCCAATGCTTTTTCGCCACTGCTACAGTGAATCTCGCAGACCTCCGGCGTCCCAGGAAACCAGAGCGAAAAAATTACTGCTTTCGCACTGGAAGACGCTGGTTTTTGCAATAGGGCCATTTCGCTATTTGTATTAATCCTTGAACAAATAACACAGCAGTCGGCTCTCGCGAGTTTCGCAGCGAAAAGACGAGTATATATCTTCGATGTTTTCGGTGTGGGAAGCTGCTGCTTAACCGTTTAGGCCAGGTCCACGGAGTATGATAGACAGGAGCGCCGACTCCGCCCTTGGAACGGGCGAATTTAAGAAAGCTTGGTGGCGCATCAGATAGAAGGCTCTAGGATTTATTAGCGACGCTGTTGAAGCGTGTCACCGCTCCGGTGGTTCCGGGCGGCAGCCACGCTTGTCGTCTGCTTCCTGTCGCTGCACGTGCGTATCGCCATGCATCGCCGCGGGGATATATCCCTTGAAATCGAATCACCCTGAGGTGTCGACTGGTTTCATCTCTGGCATCTCTTTCAGTCGCGTTACGCTCGCCTCTTTCATACAGCTCCCCTGCCGCTTCCTATACGAGAAGATCGCAGACAGCGCTGTGTTTTATCTTGTATCCTGTGGATGGAGAGAGAGAGAAAACTTGATTTCAAAAAGAAAGAGAAAAGAAAAAGAAAAAAAAAGAAAAAAAAGGGGGGGGGCGGAGGCAGTGAGTGGAGTCTTAATTTCAAGACCCCAGTGGCCTGGGCTGCCGCTCTTGCCTTAGTTACGAGCCTACGCTGGGTCTCTAGATCAGAGCATATCAGAGTGGATGGAAGTGTGAGAATCACGATTAAAAAAACGGTACGCGAAGTGGATGGTTATGGATGAATTTGGGCCACCTATAGCTCTCGAATGTGGGCTCACATCGCACAGCGCGCGCATAAGCGGCGTGTTTAATAAACTTTCGCAGCTCAACGTTGTAGATGCAGCATCGGTAGCTGGAGGATAATTCACCGTGGAGCGAACAACTATGGCTGTAAATGACTGAGGGTAAGTCTTGCAACATGACAGTGAGCAGTATTTCGCCCATGGAGCAAGGCCATGTAAACACACACCGGGGAAAAAGTACTTTAATGCAGAGCAATCGCTGAAAGCTACTGTGAATATTTTACAAGTTTATTTATTCCCAAAATTAAAAAAAGAAACCGGCCACTTTGTGTGCACTGATGCTCGCCCATCATTCAAAAACAGCCAGTAGCTAGGACACTAATAGGCTAATACTGTCTGGTGCACTACAAACGTCGATTCTCCCCCTCATGATGAGCGCACACAACAGCTCTGTGTTCTTGATTTCGTTGAAATACGGTGGGAATTGCGCCCTTGACTAGGGGAGCCCGTTTTTCTTCATCAAGTAATACATTCCCATGCCCGTAGTATTTTAGAGAAAGAAATTCATCCTTGATATGCCACGAATTCTCGTCCAATCTGGGGAATGCTCCGCATGCACCGCTCCAAAAGCTTGGAATCAGATGGCTGCCGAAACAAGGACTTTTTCGTTTCCTTTGCCGTACCCTGAATTACATGCAACGACAAAACACTTCATCGTCTACCCTACCATACACGCATAAGAAACGAAGCAATGCGCAAAATGCGCTCCTCCCACGTTTGCCATGCTGAGCTCCGTACAGTCTGCGTATTGGTGATCTCGCTGCGTGGTTTGTCGTCTGCATGCCTCGTCGACCCATTCTGAAGGTATTACGCAGACGACAAAATAAAAACGATACTGGCGGAGCTTTAGCTTTTTTATCTTAAAAAAGATACATGTTGGCGTACGCGCAATGATAACCACGATTCCACTTGTGAGTTTTCCGACTAGCAGACGACGCGCAAAGCTACCACTCCGTCTGCTCTCCGCCCGTTGTTCGAGACGCTTGCGCGGTTGCCTGGATCGAACGCGGGGGCCGCCCCTTCCTGCCGCCATGTCCATCACCTCGAATGCTTCCTCCCGCGCCACCTCCCCTTCCCGCAGCCCTCCACAAAAGAGACGATCCACCAACGAGCCCGCATCCACCCCGGAGGTGGAGGCCGTCATCCGCCACACAACCTCGTTTCTTGATGCCCATTAGCAACGCCTCACGGCCGCAATTTCTACCCTGCGTACCGACACGCAGAAATGGATGGAACAAATTCACGAACGCATAGCCAGAATTGAGGCCCGCCAAAGTGCCCACGAAGCCAAACTTGCCCAGATGACCCTAATGGTGTCATCCCTCCTCCCCTCCTCCTCATCTCCCAATCTCCCTGCACCAGCAGGGGCACCCAGGCTTCGCGATGGCCAGATGTCACCCGTTAAAAATTATGGGGGTATTATTAACGATGCGCCCTTAGCGGTGCGCACACTCCCAGACACCCTTAGAGTGAGTGGGGGTAGTTGTTCCGGTCGCAAAGGAGATGCCCTCGACTTGCGTGGCAAGCTCAGCCGGAATTCGACTACCTTGTAGTGACAGAAGGGGGTGGTCGTTTGGTGCCCAGCGGTCGCCGGTTCAAACCAGAGTAAGGATCGGAGTCAGAAGTAACAAACAAAACACAATTTATGCACAGCAAGAGACGATACAAAGGAATAAACAATATCACTTGAGATACACAGACGAGAGGTTCACAGAATACAAACGCTAAGCATGCAACTACAGAATGATTCAATAACAGAGAGGCTTTACAACAGATCAAACACGAGAGAGTTACATAAACAAACACCAAATTGTTCACCGGGCACTGTTGCAGTCCGACGCCTCAAGAGTCACGATGTGGCCGCCATACGAGACGAGCGCCGCTCCCTTGAAAGTCCGTGGTCTTGCCAGCAGCGGGTGATCCCCGGGAGTCCAGCCGAAGAACAGGCGAGCACGTCGCAAAACACTGACGAATTGACTGACTGACTGACTCATCAAGCGGCGCGGTCTCTTTAAATAGGGCGCGCCGCGTCTGTTTGTTAGCACGCGCCAAAGCTAGCGCGCACACACACATAACTTCGCTGGTTATAGCTCCCTCTTCTCCTCCAGTCGAGCCGCGCGTCGTCATTGGCCAGGTCCCACAGAACTTTCTCGAAGGGCCTGGCACATTCCAGGCCGATGAACCACCGTCCTCCCCGGGCAATGGGAAAGAGGGTCACGACAGCGCGTACAAAGCTACGCGCTCTCCCGCGCGGGGAAGGGGCTTTGCTCTCCATGCCTTCCACGCGACGCCGTGCAGGCCTCGCGCCGTACCGGCTTGATGAAAATGAGCGCCGATTTCGTGACACTGCCCCTCCCTTAAAGAATATTGTCCCACAATATTCACAACAACCACGAACATCGCGCGCACATGCATGCGCTCACAAATATATGGGGCAAATGACCATATCACACACATTGCACAAATTTCACAACTGCCATAACACATTACAAAATTCACACATCAATGCCATGATGTTCACAAACATAGCACCACACTGTCGTCAGATACACATAAGAATCAACAACACACAGCTCTTCAAATGCGGAGCGCACAAATCTAAATTTCCGAGCGTAATGCTAACCCGCGATCAGTGCGTGATACGCTTCTGTCCGCCAGGAATTCTGCCTTCGCTCTAGGCTCTCGCATTTGAGACGCTTCTATGTTCTCCGATCGGGCTACTGAAAATTCCTTGAGGCAGGACTTATCCTCTTGCAAATCGCACAACCCATGTGTGCCGATAATTGCCCCTACAACCAGTAGCGCCGACGGATACACGGGAACCTCTGCCAACGCGCACAGACCAACAAAAAGAATCACTGTAATAGCGTTCTTTCCTAGGCACCGGTATTCCTTCCGCTGAAGGTGAAATATCCCAAGTAACGCCCCCATAAGTAGGACAAACACTTGGGCTACCTGCATCAACGAAGGCCTAGGCATTTCTGGCTTAATTTCCTGAGTCGTCTCTTTCTTTTCAGTTTCCTCCTGAGGTGCTTCCTTTTGTTCATTCTTGTCTCGGGGCTTTTCTTCCGGCTTCTCATGGCCTTGCTTTCCTTGCCTTGCCTTTTTCTTTTTAGATTCCTTGCAGCGCACAGGCGCGGGACCCTGATCAGGATCCTCGGGAAATTTTGCGCCCTTGATATTTCCCAACACCAAATCATAGATGGGACATTCCATACACAGGGCTGTCAGTTTTCCAGAATAATATGGCGTCCGCACTTCCAATTTTGCCTCAGGGAGTAATTGGATTGAGCCATCAAATTGCCTCACAGGGCATTTCTCGCCAGTTAGATCATTCTCATGAATCAAACTGCGTCTAACGATTACGGCACTGCTACCTGTATCTCGTAGCACAGAAACTGATTTTCCTTTTATCTTTCCCCTCGAAACCGGCATCCGATTCACCGCAGATCCAGGTTGTGCATGTACTACGGCGTTCACCACCCGGATTTTCTTGTCCTTCCGATTAACAACCTTCTCTGCTTCCTCCTCCTCTAGGTCGTGCACCACGCGGACTTTCCTGCCGTTCTTAAGCTCAACAAAGCCATCGGCATCTTCTTCCTCCAGGCGATATTCCGACTCTGACGGAGTCCTCGCGCATGCCGCCTGCGGAGCTGCCTTGTCAGCGTCGGGACACGACACTGATTTGTGGCCCTTCTGTCCGCATTTCCAACACGAGGATGGATTGTTGGTTGCGAGTTTGCGGCAGTTAGGTGCGATGTGGCCTAGTTGTCCACAGAGATAGCACCTCGGGGGTGACTTTACAATAGGTTGTGTCTGTCGGAATTCGCGCTTTCGAGGGGTTTCCAAATTTAAAGTTTTGCTCAAATTTTCGCCTCCCTGGGCTTCCAAATACTGGTCTGCGAGCTCCATCATTTCATCCAATGTATGTGCCTTTCTTTCTTTTAAATAAAGCGACAAACCAGGGTGACAGCTACCCAGAAATTGTTCCTTAATTAGGAGTTCGCGAAGTGCGCCATACTCAAGTTTAATTTTTAAAAGTTCAGTCCACCGGTCGAAATAATGACTCAATCGCGCAACATACTGTGTTGCCGTTTCACCGTCCATAGGTTTTCCAGTCCTGAACTTCTCACGAAACCCATCCGTCGTAAATCTAAACCTTTTAAGTAATGCAGTTTTCACTTTGTGATAGCTGCCTGCATCCTCAGGAGGAAGTCTTCCAAACACACTTAATGCTTCGCCGCTAAGACAAGTGCTCAAGATGGTAGCGCATTCACTGTCTGTCCAATTTGCATTTACGGCGATCCTTTCGAAACGCAAGAGGAACGCGTCGAGATCGTCTCTTCTCTCGTCGTATTTCGGAATCAATTTACTTGCGTCTATCCGCAAGCTGCTATGTCCTTCATTGGAGCTATGCACTTCAGTTAAACCGTTGTTCCTGTGCTGTTATCATCTGTTTTGGTTTGGCTTGGCTTGGCTGGCAGCTGCGACTGCGATAGTGGCGCTAGTGTATCTGTGGCGCAAGTGTGGCGCAAGTGTATAAAAGCGGAGTGCGAGAATAAACGGGGGTTCATTTCGTCGCTTGGGAGCTCGGTGTCTGGACTGTTTTCTCTGGCAGTGTTCCGGCGCGGGTGCAACGGCGCCCCCCCTGCCTGGGCTAACACGACATGGTGTCAGAAGTGGCCGTCTACGACATGATGTCAGATGGTCAAGAATCTTCCCACTGAGCCAGGCACCTTACATCCACGATGTCGAAGACGCCTTCAATACGGCTGCATGGACTGCAGCAACCGCCACCGCTGGACTTTGACCGCACGTCAGAGTGGCCGGCGTGGATCGAACATTTCGACGACTTCCGATATGCAACGGGACTCAACGAATGCTCCGGGGAGGCTCAGGTACGAACGCTGTTGTACACAATGGGGAGGCAAGCTCGTGACATATTCAAGACGTTTTCACTATCTGACGAAGACGCCAAGAAGTATGAAACCGTAAAGAAAAAGTTCGACGGGCACTTTGTAAAAGAGAGGAACATCGTGTACGAAAGCGCCTGTTTTCACAGACGCGTACAAATGCCAGGAGAGTCGGTAGACCAGTTCGTCACTGCGCTACACGGCTTGGCGGAACGTTGCGACTACGGTGAACTAAAAGAACGGATGATCCGAGACAGACTGGTTGTCGGGCTCCGCGACGCAAAGCTCTCGGAAGCTTTGCAAATGGATTCTCAGCTAACGCTGGCTTCGGCGCTGTCGAAGGCTCGCTTAAAGGAAAGCGTCCAACAGCAGCAAAGTACTCTACGAGGACAACACAGCCATCAGTCATCGGAAATTCGTGACCAGGACCCCAATGTGGACGCGGTGGTTCAACAGAGGCACAAGGGACGTCTGCATGGGCAACGAACGCCGGAGGTGCGGCAGCATGGGCAACGAACGCCGGAGGTGCGCTGTCCTTTCTGCAGTGGCGACGCCCACCCCAGGACAATGTGCCCAGCCAGAGCTGCCAAGTGTCTTCACTGTGGCAAGAAGGGACGTTTCGCAAAGGCCTGCTTGAAGAAAGCAACGGCTTCCGCTCAACGAAAGGTACGCGTCTCAGCGGTCAACCAGGAAACTGGAGAGCTACGCGTCTCAGCGGTCAACCAGGAAACTGGAGAGACTTTCGTGGGATCAATAGATGCATGCAGAAAAGCGCGATTTGTTCAGGTACGCATTAATTCTGTGCCCATTTGTGCAAAGGTTGACTCAGGTGCTGAAGTGTCAGTATTACCAGCAACGTTTCCGGGATTACCGTCCCGACTGGTAAAAACCGATGAAATCTTGCTAGGTGCAGGAGGCAGTAAGCTTAACGTACTAGGCAAATTCGTAGCGGAGATCGCATGGAAAGAGAAAACTGTGTATCAAACATGCTACGTTGTCAGTCCGTTACGCGACGTCCTTCTAGGATTACCAGCACTTGAGGTCTTAGGTATCGTGAAATTTGCAGACGCGGTCGACTCGGGAAACCTGCAGTACGAGACGCGTTTTCCAGAAATGTTCCGCGGTCTAGGTACGATGCCAGGGCAGTACACCATCAGGCTACAAGCTGGCGCTATCCCGCATGCCATAAGCGCTCCACGCAGGGTACCAATTCCCCTGAGGGAGTCCCTGAAGCGCGAAATAGATAAAATGGAGCGTTTAGGCATAATCAGGAAAGTGGATGGGCCCACCGAATGGTGCGCCGGAATAGTTCCGGTAGTGAAGCCCTCAGGAGACCTGAGAGTTTGCGTAGACCTCACTAAATTGAACAAATGCGTAGTTCGAGAGCGATTTACGTTACCAACTGTGGATCAAGCTCTAGGGTCACTGTCGGGAGCGAAATGGTTTTCAAAGCTCGATGCCAACTCAGGCTTCCACCAGGTGCGACTCAGTAAAGACTCGGAAGAGCTAACCACGTTCTTAACACCCTTCGGTAGATACTGTTTCACGCGACTACCCTTTGGAATTACCTCCGCTCCGGAATACTTCCAAAAGAGAATGTCTGAGATACTAGGTGGCCTGCCGGGGGTCGTTAATTTCATGGACGATGTCCTAGTGTTTGGCGAAAGCAAAGCTCAACACGATGAGCGTTTAAGTAACGTGATCACACGCCTAGCAAGGGCAAATGTGACATTAAACAAAGAGAAATGCTTATTCGGGGTTAGGCAAGTGCGTTTTTTGGGTCACATTTTGAATGATGAAGGTATTCATCCTGATCCAGCGAAGGTCAGTGCTATAAAAGATTTGAGAGCACCCAGAAACGTTACTGAGCTTAGAAGCATTTTGGGCATGGCGAATCATTTGGGCCGCTTCCTGCCACATTTAGCCCAAGTGACTGCTCCCATGCGTGTTCTTTTGCACAAGGATAGGGACTGGGTCTGGGACAGCAATCAGGAAAAAGCGTTCCGAGAACTCAAAGAGCTCATTTGTTCAGCGCAATGCATGGCTTTGTACGACGCTTCGCTACAAACCACTCTTTCAGCTGACGCATCGTCTTTTGGTCTGGGAGCAGTTTTGTTTCAAAAGCAAAAAGACGGGCAACGTAGACCAGTTGCATTCGCTTCTCGTTCGCTCACCAAAACCGAGCAACGGTACTCCCAGATCGAAAAGGAGGCGCTGGCGTTGACGTGGGCAGCGGAAAGGTTTGATGAGTATATACGTGGTCTGGAAGTTGTTTTTGAAACTGACCACAAGCCCTTGGTGTCGCTGTTGGGTCACATGGCAATCGACGCTATGCCCCCAAGAATTCAACGTTTTCGTCTGCGCCTGATTCGATACAGTTTTTCTGTATTATATGTACCAGGCAAATCGCTAACCACTGCTGATACTCTTTCACGTTCGCCGTTAGCTCGTACGAAAGTGGAAAGCTGTTTAACTGTCTCAGAGGTAACCGCTTACTCGAAAGCTTGTTTACTGGGTTTAGAAACAGGCGACGATTTCTTGAAAAGAGTAAAAGAAGGTCAAGCAAAAGACGAAGTGTGTCGAAGCTTGCGCACAGTGTGCAAAAAAGGGTGGCCCAGGAAACAAAATGTTCCCTGTTATCTTCTGCCATACTGGCAGGAACGTGCATGCATTACTTTGGTGAACGGGTTTCTGCTCAAAGGTATGAGGCTTATCATTCCTCAGACCCTTCGCAAGGAAGCGCTAAGCAAACTGCATGACGGTCACCAAGGCATCTCGCGATGCCGCAGTGTGGCTAAAGGTTCTGTCTGGTGGCCGGGACTTAGCACTGAGATAGCGTCATTCGTGAAACAGTGCAGCGTTTGCGCGAGGCATGCGCCAGAACAGGTCGAACCGATGATTGCATCGCCAACGCTCTCTTTTCCTTGGGAGAGAGTAGGGGTCGATCTGTTTCAAATTCAGGGACGGCAATATCTTGTCGTAGTAGACTATCTTTCGCGATACCCAGAGATTGCCATTCTTCCGTCAACAAAGTCTGCTACCGTGATAAGCCGAATGAAAAGCATTTTTGCGAGACATGGCATTCCCGAGTGTGTGGTGACCGACAATGGTCCCCAATTTGTCAGTGCCGAGTTCGAGAAATTTGCAAAACTGTATGGCTTCCGTCATGTCACCTCGAGTCCGAGGCACCCCCAGGGAAACGGGGAAGTCGAACGTATGGTAAAGACGGTTAAGAATCTCATTCTAAAATCGGACGACCCTTACTTAGCCTTGCTGGCTTATAGGGCCACACCTGGTGTTCTGAACTTCAGCCCAGCGGAGATACTGATGGGTAGAAGGCTCAGGACGAGAGTCCCAATGCTGCCTTCGCACCGCAATCCGGGACAATGCTGTCTGCAAGAAGCGGCAGCCAAGGACCGTAAGGTCAGAAAGGAGCAAAGCCGCTACTTCGACCGACGTCACCGGTCTAA
Organism: Amblyomma maculatum; assembly: GCF_055883805.1. Taxonomy (NCBI): domain Eukaryota; kingdom Metazoa; phylum Arthropoda; class Arachnida; order Ixodida; family Ixodidae; genus Amblyomma; species Amblyomma maculatum. The sequence goes on along the minus strand of NC_139353.1, from coordinate 168,298,670 downwards.
AAAACCTCCCAAAGCTGGAAGCAGGTGATGTGGTGTGGGTGACTGATCTCGGTACCGAAGGTACAGTGCTCGGAGCAGCACCACAGCCGCGTTCATACCGTGTTCAAACGGAAAACGGGGTTGAAGTCCGTCGAAACAGGAGAATGCTTAACCGTCTCCCAAAAGACCGGGTAGATAGCGGGAACTACGAATTTCCGGATAGTCAGGAACAGCCCAGCAGGGCCGGATTGGTAACTGGAGTAGACAACCAATTTGACGAAGCTCCGGAAGCTTTGGTGCCTCTAACTCATACGGAGACTGACGGTGGCAATTCTCAAGCTAGAATTGTAACTACGACCAGATTTGGAAGAGTTGTTCGCAAACCCATAAGGCTGGGCGTGGACGACTGATGCTTGGAGTGACTGTGTTCTGTCGTGTTTTCTTGGGTCTGTTCCAATGTTATTTTGAAGTGTACGCATGTAAAGTTAATAGTGCTTGAAAAGGGGGATGTGCTGTTATCATCTGTTTTGGTTTGGCTTGGCTTGGCTGGCAGCTGCGACTGCGATAGTGGCGCTAGTGTATCTGTGGCGCAAGTGTGGCGCAAGTGTATAAAAGCGGAGTGCGAGAATAAACGGGGGTTCATTTCGTCGCTTGGGAGCTCGGTGTCTGGACTGTTTTCTCTGGCAGCGTTCCGGCGCGGGTGCAACGGCGCCCCCCCTGCCTGGGCTAACACGAGTTTTGGAGCTGAAGTTTCATAGTAAGTAATTCCTTTTCTCGCTGAAATTCCTCTTCCCGCTCCTTTCGAGCCCTCTCTCTTTCTTCCTCGGCCTCCTTTCGAGCCCTCTCTCTTTCTTCCTCGGCTTCCTTTCGAGCCCTCTCTCTTTCTTCCTCGGCTTCCTTTCGAGCCCTCTCTCGTTCCTCCTCGGCTTCCTTTCGAGCCCTCTCTCGTTCCTTTTCTTTGCGCAGTTCGGCACCGGACAACCCCAGCTGGGTGCCAGTCTCCACCAACTCTTTCAGATTCATATCTGAAGCGCGAACCGTCTGGGTGTAGCCTAAACACTGCTTAGCGAACTTCGCATAAACGCTTCCGCGCGGCACTACCTCTCGCTACCGCTCTGCTGCTACACTGTTTACGACCTCTTCGTAAACTCTTCCAACTCTTTCACCGTCCTCTGGGCTTGAGTGCACCAAACGTCCTGTCGCGGACGCCAGAATAATTGTCACCCGTTAAAAATTATGGGGGTATTATTAATGATGCGCCCTTAGCGGTGCGCACACTCCCAGACACCCTTAGAGTGAGTGGGGGTAGTTGTTCCGGTCGCAAAGGAGATGCCCTCGACTTGCGTGGCAAGCTCAGCCGGAATTCGACTACCTTGTAGTGACAGAAGGGGGTGGTCGTTTGGTGCCCAGCGGTCGCCGGTTCAAACCAGAGTAAGGATCGGAGTCAGAAGTAACAAACAAAACACAATTTATGCACAGCAAGAGACGATACAAAGGAATAAACAATATAACATGAGATACACAGACGAGAGGTTCACAGAATACAAACGCTAAGCATGCAACTACAGAATGATTCAATAACAGAGAGGCTTTACAACAGATCAAACACGAGAGAGTTACATAAACAAACACCAAATTGTTCACCGGGCACTGTTGCAGTCCGACGCCTCAAGAGTCACGATGTGGCCGCCATACGAGACGAGCGCCGCTCCCTTGAAAGTCCGTGGTCTTGCCAGCAGCGGGTGATCCCCGGGAGTCCAGCCGAAGAACAGGCGAGCACGTCGCAAAACACTGACGAATTGACTGACTGACTGACTCATCAAGCGGCGCGGTCTCTTTAAATAGGGCGCGCCGCGTCTGTTTGTTAGCACGCGCCAAAGCTAGCGCGCACACACACATAACTTCGCTGGTTATAGCTCCCTCTTCTCCTCCAGTCGAGCCGCGCGTCGTCATTGGCCAGGTCCCGCAGAACTTTCTCGAAGGGCCTGGCACATTCCAGGCCGATGAACCACCGTCCTCCCCGGGCAATGGGAAAGAGGGTCACGACAGCGCGTACAAAGCTACGCGCTCTCCCGTGCGGGGAAGGGGCTTTGCTCTCCATGCCTTCCACGCGACGCCGTGCAGGCCTCGCGCCGTACCGGCTTGATGAAAATGAGCGCCGATTTCGTGACACCAGACACCCCTCAGGTCTTAATTTCTGTTAGTGGAACTGCCGTGGTTCCCGCGGAAAGCGGAACGCGCTGTGGCTCCACCCCTAGAACATCCCTCCCTTCGACCTCCCCGCTTTAATCGTCCTCCAAGAAACTTTCTCCCCAGTTAAGCTGCGCGACTTCACTGCTTTCCACCCTCCTTCCGCATCCCCCCCGAACATTGCCACTCTGGTTCACCGTAATTCACGGCGCTAGAGCATCCTCTCAAAGTCCCAGAGTGGACGCACCTTGTCCTAGAACTCCTCCCCCGGCGGCGACAGGATGCCAGTCTCTTTGTTCCTAATGTCTACAGTCCTCCTCGCGCACCTTCAGCTCATCTCTTCCTCCTTCTACGCAAAGCCTTTTCTCGTGCACATGGCAACGCGCTCCTCCTTCTTGGGGATTTAAATGCACATCACGTCAGCTGGGGCTACCCCAGGAACTGTAGGAAAGGTCTCGCGCTGTGGACATTTGTCCAGAACGAATAGTTATCCGTCCTTTATGATTTTTCTGACCCAACCTGCATCGGCTCCCGCGTCCAACGCAACATTAATCCGGACTTTTTCATCTGCAAAACGTCTCGGACGCAGCGTGGACGAACACCTTGGTCTTTCTCGGCAGCGACCACTATATCCGGTCCATCTCTTTCTCTCTTCCTACCCTATCCTCTTGCCAGCGTCATTCCCTACACCGCCGCTGGCTTTCACAAAAACACAACCGCTCACTACGCCTTCGCCTTGCCCGCCTGCCTAGGGAAATCGAGAAGCACTGCTCATATCTCACCAAGCAGCAGTGAGGCCAGACCTGCGACCGCATGGCCAATAACCTCAGACTGAGGGATACTTTGACGCTCCTACGCGTCCTCCTTGACCCGTCGCATCCAAGGCCACGCAATGCAGGGATGTGACGCGCCTCCTACAATCCTCACCGCTATCCGATTCCGATTTCCTTCTTGCACTCCGAGAATGCTATCTCTGCCCTCCGTGCCCCTCCCTTCCTACATCGGCACCCTTAATTCTGCGCTTGACGCAGATATTACTTTGGGGGAGGTTTTGCGAAAAACCTCCCCTTCCGCACCAAAAAGACCAAATTTCTAACAAGACCCTCCGTAACCTGGACACAGCATCCCTAGAGGTCTTTACGGGCCTCTTTAACAAACATTTGCACAAAGGAACTCTGCCTTCTGAGTAGGCCCACGCTAAGGTAACCTTTTCCCCAAGCCCGGCAAATCCATAGACATTCAAAATCTCCGTCCTATTTCCCTCACCTCCTGTCTCGGTAAGCTCTTTGAGCACGTCGTTCTAGACCGCTTGCAGAGCTGCCTCGAGGACAACCATCTTTTTCCCGATTCAATGTTTGGCTTTCGTTCATCCTTCTACCCAGGATGTCATGCCCCAGCTCTCCGAAGAGGTCCTTCACCCTCTTCACGCCAAGCATGACTCGCGCGATCATGGCACTGGACTTGACGAAAGCATTTGACAATGTCTTCCATACCGCCATCCTAGACGCCCTTTCTACCCTTAGCGTGGGTTCCCGGATCCATGGTCACATCAAGGCTTTTCTTGCCCATCGCATGGCTGAGATCTCATTTGGCCCCCTCTCCTCACCCGTTTTCCCTCTTGGAAATCGAGGTACCCCCCAGGGTTCTGTTCTCTCTCCCCTTCTCTTCAACGTCACCCTTTTCCCTATGGCACGTGCTCTAGCTACCATTCCTAACCTCTCCCATGCTTTCTACTCTGATGATATCTCCCTCTGGGTGACTACCGGCAATCTTGGAGAGATGAAAGCCGCTCTCCAGGCGGGCGTGGACACGGTCGCCGATTACGCGCGCACGGTCGGGCTAGCTTGTTCCCCGTCAAAGTCGGAGCTGCTGCTCCTCCTGGCTCGAGGCATAGTTCCAACCTTATCTCCTAACCTTAACGTCACTATCGACGGATATCCCATCCCTTCTGTCTCTTGCATCCGTATTCTCGGTCTCTTTCTCCAATCCAATGGCAAACACACTACTGACCTTTCCCGCCTTACTACCACCGTCCAGCAGACGGTACGGCTGATCCGGCGGGTCGCTAACCGAAGCTACGGTATGCGCGAGCAGGACTCCGTCGGCCTGTGCAGGCCTTTGTGCTAAGCCGCCTTTTCAACTCCCTCCCCTACCTGTTTTTGTCTCGTGCCGAGGAAGACAAGGTCAACTGTCTCATCCGCCAAACTTATAAGTCGCTCTCGGGCTTCCCACTCCCACCCCCACTTCTCGTCTGCTGGCGATGGGCGTCCACAATACTCTTTCAGAACTTGTGGAGGCCCATCGCGTGGCACAACTCGATCGTTTATCTCGCACCACGCCTGGCAGAGCCCTTCTTGCTTCCCTTCGCTTACCCCTGTCTCTACTGTCTGTCACCCATCCCTTGCCCAGCTCCCTCTTCTCCATGCTCACTGTCAAGTCCCTTCCCAAGAACATGCACCCTGAGCATCATGCCACTCGCTGATCTGCCCGCGCCTCCACCCTCTGGTGCCAGTACTGTACACGGTCTGACAACGTGTATGTTGATGCGGCACCCTACCTCTCTCATCCCGCCTATGCTCTGGCCACTGTTTCCAATACACGAACCCCGCGCACCGTCGCCACTATCCCTGCTCTCATTTTCACTGCCGCAGAGGAAGCAGCCATCTCCCTCGCCATTGCCAGCACACCGGCCCTTTTCATATTTAGCGACTCTAAGACCGCAGTCCGGAAATTTCCAAAGGGTGGAATCCTTTCCTCTGCGCTCAATATACTTGAGCACTTATCCCCCTTTCTCATCCTATCCAACTCTTCTGGGTTCCGGCTCACGTGGGGCACCCTGGAAAAGAGGCGGCAAATTCTATCGCCTGCGAGATGACTGACTGAGCTAGCCCTCTCCACCCCGGAATGGACACGCGTGACTCCCTCCTCACCTTCTATGACATCACCCTCCACTACCGCAACTCCCGATTATCCCTCCCTCCCCCTCACAAGTCCCTATCTAAAATCGAACAGAATACGGGGCGCCATTTACAGGCCCACACTTTCCTCTCCCCTGCACGCCTTGCCCTTATTCACCCCGGTACCTTCTCGCCCCAATGCACGCTTTGCAGCTCTCCCCGAGCAGACTATACTCACGTTCTGTACTCTTGGCCGGCGCACTTTCCGCTCGTCTCCTGGCAAATAAACAGCCCGCAGCTGTGGGAGGCTGCTTTGGCCAGCTCGGAGCCGCATATTCAACAGCAGCTTAAGACCTGGGCAGCGAAAGTCGCCTCCAGGCGTGACCTGGAGGACACGACCAGCAGACGGAAGGCCACCAACGCAACGGCGGCAACATAATTTAATTTTTTTTTGGCCTGCACTGAATAAAGTTTTTACCACCCCCACCAACTCAGGGGCTTTTCGTTTCGCAACACTCTCGAGAGGTGGCACACCAAGTTGTCTCTTTCTGCGAGGAGGATAGAGAGAGGAGAAGAGCGTAACCCAAGCCGCTTCGGCGAAGAAAGGGGAGTGGAGGGAGCGAGTACAGAGCGAAGCAAAGCGCCGGACGCGGGCGCGGCGTTCGCGTAGCAGAATCGGCGTACGCCGAATGCACTGCAGCGTGCCACAGCCGGTGCTCCTGTCTTATCTTATACCTCTGTCACACAAACACTTCCGGTCTTCATGAACTCTATCTGAATTGAGGCTTTCAAGAAGGATTTAAGCATACGGTGCTACACGGGCGTTTCCAATAAGCATTGAGAATTTTCCTTCGTGTGCGCCAAGTGTTCTGCCGACAGACAAAGCACGTTGATCTGTCGTCTGCTGCCGTCTGCCATCAGTCGCAATGAGTCTCAAAAACAAACGAGAGATTGGGGTAATGATTGCGCGATTTCAGCGTATACAGCAGTATTTCGCTTTTTCTTTTTTTTTGTGTACGCAAGCTTGCCATAAGGCATATTATATAAACTCATGTAAATGGCTTTCCGTGAGGAACCGGAGCAGGCTCCCGCTCTTAGCGTTGTCGGTGAGCCATTTAGAAAAGTCTTCTTCCCTTGTGGTTAGTCCCACTTCGCGCAGAACCTGTGTCCTTGATGCCCCTGTCCCTGCACAAGTCCATAGCAGGTGGCGAACATCCACTTCTGCAGCTGGTGTGGAACACTTTGGGCATGTGGTTGGTCCGATGTCTGCTTGCGATTCCCATCGGCATTTTACCGACGGGGTAAGGGCCGCCCCAGCTCTTATCCTTCTAAGGGAAACCTCCTCTAATCTCGTTAAATTACGAGGGAGTGGGAATGTACACGGGGGAATGAGGGCACGTGTACTTTTCCTTAAAGAGTATGCTCAGATGGGAACAGCAGAGCGGGCATCGAAAGGGAGCCTGGTGGGGGGCGCATTAGTGATTGGAACTTCGTGTGTTAGGTGGTCAACGTTTCTCTGCTCAGCGTTCTCAACATTATCTTGTGTCCAATGTATCTGGATGCTTATCTTTGTTTTTTTATTGAGTGCGTGGATTTCCTGGGTAACACATAGCGTCTTCGTCACTTTCTTCAGTTGTTTTATGGCGGCTAAAGAGTCTGTATAGATGTGGGCTTCTGTTATCGAATCTATTTTATTTACGGCCTCCATAGCATCGCGGATTGCATAGAGTTCCATCACAAGCGGGTCCGGGTATTCTGAAACATATTCTTTATGTACCTTTAGTTCGCTGTATGTTGAACTAGTAGCTGCTGTTCTACCGCCATTTTCTATAATTGATGCGTCCGTATATGCAATACAGGTACCTGGAAGTGCATCAACCAGAGGTCGAGATGTCAGCTTTTCTTTGCGACGAAGCCGAGTGGTCTTATTTGTCGTAATAGTCGTGAATTCCCACGGAGGGGGGTCAGCCATTGGTGGTGTTCGAACTGCCACCTCGTTGTACAAGGATGCTATGGGCATAACGTACTTTCGCTTCATATCCCTTGTTGCCTCTCGTTGATCAAATAATTCTGTCAACGTATTTATCTGTGCAAACTCTTGGAGAATAGGGATAGGGGTAAGTTTTGGTAAGGCCGTGATAGTGCGCATTGCGTTTCTATTTCGCTTTTGGTGCCTCCGTAATCTATCTGCCCAGTAGTCGATGAGTGCCGCAGTTTCTCCTTCGCTCCCAAGTTTCAGCGCCGACGCAGGACGCAGTCGAAGAGGACCGCAAACTACTGTAGACTGTACCATAGTGTATATGTTTCTTTTATTTTTACCTACCCTTTTCTTTCTCCCTATCACTCACCTCTTTGATTTCCTCTACCTCTTCCTCGCTATCTCTTTATTTCCGCCTCCCCAGTTCAGGTGCTTCAGATATCATATAGCAGATACCGGGGGTGGCAAACATCTTTTCTTTCCTTTTTTATATACAATAAATAACCACGACCGCTGGCGGTGGCCCGTGGCGGTGGCCCCCCTCCACCCTCCCCAAAGTATTTCACGCCCTCCCCAAGTTTTACTTATGCATAACACAGTTTGAAGAGATATACATAAATTCATTACTTGATAACCGTGTTATACGTATCTTCACTGATAGCCGTGAACGGTTGAACCAGCACACGAGACGATCAGTGAGAGTCATGATGCATCTTTCGAACAGCAGCGGATGACGCAAGGCGCCATCCTTTACAAGATTTGACTCTGAAGAAAGGTTCCGCACTACTTACGGAACGAGAGGGAGAACTGGCTCTCTAAAGTCCAAAAGACCCACCGCTCACTTTTACTAAACTACGGCTCACTCGTTCCTTAATAAGAGCGGAGGAGGGTATAGTGCTCTAGCGAGAGAGTGGGTGCGACACTGACGAGGAAGGGGGGGCGAGCAGTTAGTTTGTCCCGCCGCTAACAGTAGCCCGGAAGTCGCACCCAGTCACTCAGCTGCAACAGAACAGTTCGGGAGGTCGAAAGGGCGCGGATCAGTGAACGAGAGAGAGAGAGAGAAAGTGCCGGTTTTTTCTCTCTCTAACAGAACCACTGCTCGCTCCCGAGACATTTAAGTGAATCGGTTAGTCGCTCAAATAAGCCGGCTCACTTCAGTGAGCTGAGCCGTTCTGAGCCGCTTTGCCCATCTCTGCAGACCTCTACCGCCCTCGGGCAACCTTCCGCCTGACTAAATTACTAAATGGGAATTCGAACACATGCGCCAGATGAGTATTATTCGCCTTTCATCTAGAACGCGGGCCTCATTGCTCCATCTGATGCCCCAGAAAGGACCAGGTGACTGGTGTCCGTGCGGCGACTACAGGGCTCTCAACGCTCACACGGTCGACGGCAGCTATCCCCTTCCACACATCGAAGACGTCACTTGGCATCTGGACGAATGCAACTTCTTTAGTAAAGTGGACCTTGTAAAAGCGTACCATCAAATCCTTGTTGAACCGGCTGATATCCCGAAGAGGCCATCACTACACCCTTCAGCCTGTTTGAGTATGTGCGCATGCCTTTTGGGCTACGCAACGCAGTTCAGACTTTCCAGAGATTAATTGCTGAAGTGCGCGTAGACTTTCGGCGGTGTTTGCCTACATTGACAATATCCTCTTCGCGACTCATAGTCCACAAGACCACGACAGTCAACTTCGGGAACTCTTTCAATGCCTCCAAGAATTTGCCTCTGTCGTCAACGTCAAGAAATGTGTTCTCGGCTCTTCTGAGCTTCAGTTCCTGGGCCACCACATCTCGGAGCAAGAAATTCGTCCATTGACTACCTACATCCAAGTTGTAGAAGACTTCGCAGTACCCACTAGACTATGTAAGCTCCGCGAGTTCCTGGGCCTATCGAATTTTCGATGATTTATCCCGCACTGCGCCGAGCTTCTTCACCCCCTGACCGAGCTTCTTAGCATAACGAAATCCTTCTCCTCCTCAGTTTCCTGATCTCCCGAAGCTCAGGCTGCTTTCACGGCTGCAAAAGAAGCCCTCGCCGATTCGATCCTTCTGATCCACCTTAGGACTTACGCGCCCACTCGTATCGTGGTGAATGCTTCCAGCGTGGCCATTGGTGCTGTTCTTCAGCGGAAACTCTACTCCTAGTGGCACCCACTGGGTTCCTTTTCTCGGAAGCTACAACCTGCATAAACTCGCTACAACGTATTTGGTCGTGAGCTGCTCGCCATCTACTCCACCATCTAGCCTTACCGCCACTTCTTGGAGGGCTAGCAAATTTACGTTCTAACGGATCATAAGCCTCTGATGTATGTGTTCCGAACGAACTCTTCCAGGTATGTCGCCCGCGAACATTGTGAGCTGGCCTACATATCGGAGTTCACAACAGATATCCGGCACATCAAAGGCATCGACAATGAAGCAGCTGATGCATTTTCGCGCATTATCTGCATCGGCGTGTCGACATATGCTGTCGATTGTGAATGTCTGACCCGGCCGAAGCAAGAAGACCCTAAACGTCAAGCCCTGCGTGAGCACCCCCGTGCCCTCTGCAGCTCGTACCTCATCCGCTTGTGACCGAATTAACTGGTGCGACCTGTCATCGGCTCTACCATGTCATTCATCCCGGACGCTTTTCGTCGTGCCAGTTTCCATTCACTTCACGACATCTTCATCGCCGCATAAAAGCCACACAGTGCCTCATTACCCAGCGGCATGTCTGGCCGAACATTCACACCGACGTTCGTTAGTGGGCCCGCTCGTGCCTTGCTTGCCAGTCAGCCAAAATGACCCGCCATACAGACTCCATCGCAGTCTTGCCTGCAACCTGGTTGTCGCTTTGACCACGTTCACCTGGGCTTGGTTGGACTGCTACCCCAATGTAACGGCTGCCGGTACAATCTGACAATGATCGACAGCTTCCCTCCTTGGCCCGAAGCAGTGTCCATTCCAGACATTACAGCGGAAACAGTTGCAAAAGCCTTCACTTCATCGTGGGTGTCCCCCTTCTGCTGCCCCGGCATTTTTACCATGGATCGCGGCCACCCAGTTAGAATGAGTCTTCTTCACTTCCCTCACCCGTCTGCTCGGCACTAAACATTGCGGCACCGCAGAATACAATCCCTGTGCAAACGACGTGGTCGAGCGGCTCAGCCGTCCGCTCAAGACTGCCTTGACTGCTTGCCTTGATTGTGAGCACTGGGCTGATCCGCTTCCTATGGTGCTTTTTGGCCTACGCGCCGTTCTTAGCAGTGAACATTGCTCTTAAGTGACCAAACTCGTCTTCAGTCCACCCCTGCGGCTTCCGGGAGACTTGTTCGTTCCTCATTCCTCGTTAAAAAGGGGTCGAGCAGTGCCGGTCTTTAAGAAAGGAGACCGTAATAATATGTCTAACTATCGACCATTAACTGTTGTGCCCTTTTTTAGCAAGCTCACAGAGAAACGTTTGCTTAATTGTTTAATAAAGTATTTCATTAAGTTTAATTTTTTAATTCCCGGCCAGTTTGGATTTCTCAATTATTGATCAGAGCTTGCGCTATTAGAACCAGCAGACGCTATCAGATGTTTGGTTGACCAAGGGCTTAGGGCGGGAGCTGCTTTTATAGACTTTACTAAAGCTTTCGATAGAATTAACCACACCATACTTTTTTTCCAAACTGGAGTCTCCGGGAGTCTGCAGCCCAGCATTAAAATTTATACGCGGTCATCCTTATGACCGAATTCAAATGGTAAAGTTTGCCAACCGTATATCTCAGCCAGTATCCATTAACCAATGTGTACAACAAGGTTCATATTTAGGACCACTGCTTTTCTTAATATACATTAACGATCCGTCTAGTTATTTCACCAAATCTAACTGCATTCTATACGCCGATGACAGCACATTATATACAGGCGACAGAAACATAAATGATCTCATCGCAACATTGAATGCTCAACTTGCCAATCTTGTTCATTGGTGTCAAGATACTCAGCTTGAAATTTATTCCCCAAAACACATTTTATGGTCTTTCATTCGCATAATAAACAACCGATTAATATTGCACCGCTTTATTTCGATAACTACATAATTACACTTTCTAAATGTACTACATTTCTTGACATCCTACTAGACGAACATTTAAAAATTAACATGCACACTGAATCATGCAAAAAAGTCGCCTTTGTAATAAGGGTGCTTCTTCGAACACATCATTACTTTCAGCCACATATTCTTCGAACACTTTATGTCGCATTTGTTCACAGTCACTTAACCTACTGCATATCATTCTTGTGAACTACATATCTCATTTATATGTCAAGCATCCGCCACTTACAGACCTCTGCAGTTCGGATATTTGCCTTTTCCCCGTCCACTGCCTAAGCTGCCCCTATATATCGAAATCTGAATATGCTCCCTTTATTGAGTCTGCTCCACCTAAGATTAGCCACACTTATATACAGTGCTCGTAATGGTGCCATTTTCTTGACTGCCCTTGACTGACAGCCCTTGCCCTTGACTGACAGCGTTACACACATATTTATTTGCGTGAGATATCAGATATCTAACAAAGAAAACGAACCTAACCAGGATGAGCCTCAGCTCGCGAGCTTAGCCAACATTTTGACAACGTTTAGACAAGCCCTCTTGTATAAACGGCTAGCAAACTACTTGCAAAGAATCGCACTGTACCGAATGATTTTAAAGTGAAAGCTTTACTGGCATAGTAAAATTTCAAGGTCATCGGCGGGCCAAATGCGACCTCAGGTGCGGACCGAGGAGACAGCGCCGCACTTCTTCGCACGTGCAGTGTGTAGAGCCGGCGGCGCTCGCTTCTTCTGCTGCTTCTTCAACATTGCACACCTGCTGCGGCTGCTCCTCTTTCACACACCTTGCAAACTTTATTTGTAACGGTACATATGTCCACAAATATGCAACATTGCCTCACACAATGCCACATACCAGCCTTCCACGGCCAATGTTTGCTATCTGGCTCGCCTCCTGCCCTATCAAAACCCCCTCCACACATTTGTGTCGTCTAGACCCGGTCCTTGAGGCTCGCATGCAGCCATGGAGGAGTCGCGCGCTGGAACCAGTGGAACTCTTGTTTGGGCTAGTTGGTACATTCTCAATAAAATATAATACGGCCCGACGGACGGAGACAGAGTCACACAAACCACCGGACTAGCGCTGCTAACAATGAATTTTATTTCGCATCAAACCTGTCTTTTTGTAGCGAACCAAGCAGTATCACGTATGCAGTCACCGCAAGCTCGTGGAGCAATACATCAAGTCAAGAGAAGAAATGCCAAAGCGAAAGACGAGAACAAAGCATCGAATGCATATTTAACGAGACCGTCAGGGAGGAAAACAACCAATACACCAGCCCAAAAAGAAAGCAACCATAGCTCAGTCAAAACCAACGTTTTTAAACGTTAGTGAAAACCTAAACGATAATTATGAACCGCATGAGGAGTGATATATGACCACCAACAGGAAACGTGGAAAAAAATATGAAACAAGTCGAAATCATGAACAACACAAGAACCTTTAAAAACGATAAAAGCAACCGCGTGTGGAGTGAGAGCGTATGACGAAGAACAAACGTAGAGAAAAAGTGAAAAATGAATTTGTAATACCAAAGTCTGTGTCAAGGTCATAAAAAGCGGAAAGAAATCCGCGCGGACACCGTCACATAGTTAAAAACAATCTAATAGCTATAGAAACTCTTCTAGGAAAGATATTTCCTCATTGCTAAGCGTTATGGAAGGCTTGCTCAGGCATCTGTTTCCTTCTTTTTTAATATAATAGGCTTCTACAATTTCTATTTCGGAGGAGTGGAAAGGATAGAATCATAAGATAGATTCACGAATACGGACGTAACTTCATTCGTAATTGTAGCCCATTTGCTATTACGCATTAATCGCGGAATCAGATTTAAAGTCGCATGATGATGTTTATCAAACTAAGCTTGCCTCGTCGGGCGTTCGCAGTGCAAAGCACGCTTGACACGAGACAGAATTAAGGCGCCCTTAATCGTTCCGCATCATGCCTTTGCAATTCCCTTTTGACACTATAGCAATGTCGTCCGTATATGAGCCACGGGATTCACACTCTAGTTCATACAGGTTGCACAAGCTTTTGGTAAGTGCATGCACCTGATGCTTCCTGTAGAAAGATTTAATTGAACCAAGTTCAATTGCTACCGCACGTACTTGCTGCTTGAACATTTCCCAAACGGGCAACAAAGGTAGACTTCCGGCAAAACATGCCTGAGCTGTGAGCGCACACGAATAATAAATTCGTGGTCATTTACCAGCGATGAGATTAACTTCCAAAGTTCCCACTTTGACCTAAACTTGGAATGACCATTGCTTCAGAGCCGGGCCACCACCATGAAGTGGCCAGAAAACGAAAGCGACGTCTTACACTTACCACTGCACCACCCGCCGGGGTGGTGCAGTGGTAAGACGCCCGACTACTGTCCGGAGTTCCCGGGTTCGAACCCGACCTCGGCGGCTGCGTTTCGATGGAGGCGAAACGAAGAGGCGTCCGTGTGCTGTGCGATGTCAGCGCACGTTAAAGATCCCCATGTGGTCCAAATTACTCCGTAGCCCTCCACTACGGCTCCTCTTTCTCTCTTTCCACTTTCACTCCCATCTTCCTCCCTTCCCTTACGGCGCGGTTGTGGTGTCCACAGAAAACAAGTGAGACAGTTACCGCGCCTTTCCCTTCCTATAAATAAATCAGTTTTTAAGTGTGACAGATACTGCGCCTTTCCGTTCCTGTGAACTAACCAACCAATAGTTTCGCATACAAGCCCTAGAGAAGCAAAGATGCATAAATCTGGTCTAGACGAATGTCCTTCAAGGTGGGTGAATGATCTAGAAGCACGGCAGGAAGCTTTTGTATCAACTAGTCCTGCATCGTCTGTAAGTAACTTCCCGGTTGAGCTGAGTTTTCCCCCGAAATTGATGTGACTTTGCCATAAGCCTGTAGAGCCTCGAGTATAAAGGAGTCATCCAAGCCTTCAGGAAGTCAGAGAAGTTTCACCTTTACATCCTTCGGTTGCGGATCCACAACAACGCAGCGGCGGCTCTTAAGCAATAAATCACCACATGAGACTAGCTTTTCTTTATACTGCGCCCATTTGCATAATACCATCCTGACATGAATCATTCGAAATTTTCCGATGCAGCTTATTTCTTTCCCCCACGTTTCGCGTCTCTGAAGTCTTGAACACGGTATGAGCAGCCGGCGAGGTCAGCATTCAGGAAAATAGAGTCAACGACAAGCTTAACAGTTGGGATACGCAACACGGTAATCATTGGCGTTAACCTGAGCAGTACCTCGGCCAGAGGCCGATTGAACCTTTGAAGCAGAGAACATCGAGGAACGCTATACCCCGATAACTGCCGAGAACAGGTAGAACATGTTTACATGTTCTGTCATAGCCGCGTTTATAATGTTCGCACTTCATGTTTCAAAGTGCCATTTCTGTCGCTCTAAATATTACAATAGAAGTATAAAACTATTATTTGATTTATTTATAGGAAGGGAAAGGCACGATAACTGTCTCACTTGTTTTTCTGTGGACACCGCAACCACGCCGTAAGGGAAGGGAGGAAGATGGGAGTGAAAGCGGAAAGAGAGAAAGGGGAGCCGTAGTGGAGGTCTACGGAGTAATTTCGACCACCTGGGGATCTTTAACGTGCGCTGACATCGCACAGCACACGACGCCCCTTCGTTTCGAAGAATAAAACTACATTCCGCAAAATGGGAAGGGGTTTAGGGGTTGGAGTCTTGAGCTGCAGGTGGTGTTCCTAGGTACAGGAACCCATTGGGTCTTGCTGCCTCTTCGGCCCGCTCGACACCGCTAGCTGATCTTACGGGTCTGAGCTGGACAGAAGCTCCTCCCTCTGCTCGACAGACGGGTTTGTAATTTTGGGCTCTATTGGGCACGCCTGACAGCCCCATGTGAGGGTGGCTATCTTTCCGCACCAGACGCATTCTGGAGTGTATTGCGTAGGCTAAGCCTTACCGTATCTGTAGCGACTTGGGTTTGAATTTGTAGCCGTGTCCAGGTAGTTGCCTGATGTCTTGTGTCTCGTGGGGAAGCGGGTATTTACGGCGTCCTAACTTCCAAAACATGGTGAGCTCTACGTAGGTGTACGGAGTAGTGTTAGTATTCCTCTTGTCGTCGCTCGCTCGGTTTGTGTATCCCCGAACTATCGCATCGACTTTAAGGTTTCCCTCCACTCCTCCGTGACAAGGTGCCCATACCACATTCTGCTTGGTTTTGAGTTTTGACCTCTGTAGCTTGTTGTCCACTCTCACTACTTGCACCTAACGTTCTGGGTGCCTATGCGCACTAAACTCTGCACTGGAATAATTTCAACACGGGAATGTTCACAGCGCTGATATTTTTAACGGCTCCGGCTGGTCGGTCATGCTCCGCAACCACGGAAGTAACTTTCGCCGAACACAGAGCTGTAGCGCAAATAAATAAAAATTACAAGGATTCAACGCTGCTGAAACAAATATTGAGCGAAAGCATTAGCTGCGGGTGACCGAGCGTTCTTCTCTTTTTCTTCTTCCTCAGCCCACATATAAAGCCCCGCTTTAACCATAGAGTTTATTACTCTTACCTAGAGCGAAAGCTGTGCTGCCGTCTATGGGAGTTTGCATGGAGTTTCCAGACGGCCAGTTCAGCCACCACGGACGCTCAAAGCATCATGGGCCGGAGAGCTACCGAGTGCAGAACTACAACTTTTGGCCAAAACTAATGCAAAGATAAACATTGTTTTACCATTGTCCTAAGATTGAATATTGTGACTATAAATTGCAAAAAAGAGAGAGAAACAGCATGTCAGTGTGAGATTTATCCAATATAAGCGATGGCTCTTTCTCCTATTGGCTTAGTATTGAGCAGCACAAATACCAATATTTCGCACTTAATCGGCAAACTTTGAAGTATAAAAACGTTATGAAAATATTCATGGTTGTGCAATCACTTAAGGAAGTAATTAGTGGCATTTCGGGAAACAGAAACCATTTATTGGCGACGTCTGGTTTTGCGCCTCCGCTACTATGGCTTTCATGGTCTATGTACGCGCCTTCAGAGGATGATGATGACAAAAAAGAAACATCTCAGTAACGCCACTCCACGTACCCGAGAAAAACCGACTGCCCCGCAACAAGTAGCACACCGGCCCATGATTCTTAGCGCGCCCATGGTGGCTGAAAGGCAACGCCCTCAGCTTTCCCTCTAGTTAGTGTAAGGAACTCTATGGCTTTAACCAACCGATATGAACGTGCCTTAGTGGCCTATAGAGGTAACGTGAATGCCAGGGTCCCAGCAGGCTGATTCTGACATAACCGCCCCATGTGAAACGAGAGACCCAAGTTGCCAGCTCCTGCCATTTTGGGGTCTTCTACGAGGGTCGCCTAAAGGTCAAAGGTCAATGGTGGTCACCGCCGTTCGACGCTGAAGGCTCAAACTGCGAGCAGTATTGCTTTCGCAATAAGAAATAACAGTTGGTTCACAGGAAGGGAAAGGCACACCCGTTTATGCGGACACCTGAACCGCGCCGTAAGGTAAGGGGGGAATATGGGAGTGAAAGTGGAAAGAGAGAAAGAGGAGCCGTAGTGGAGGGCTACGGCATAATTTCGACCACCTGGGGATCTTTAACGTGCATCGAGGAGAAGGGTGGCTGATCCTGGCCCTTATGGGGCTGGAACAGGTAGGCCAACGCCGCTTGCGGTGGGGGCTAGCCTGCCACTGAATGTTTGTCTGTTGTATGCTGTCGTTCGACCCCCCACCACTTCTTCGGTGGTGGACGACGGCTGTTGTTGCGGCGCGCGCGTCTTTCTCTCCCTCCTTTTTTTTCTTGTCTATTTTCTCTTCTGTCCGCACGAGGCAGCGGAGGTGGCTCAGCTATAGAGCCGGTTAGCTGGCCTGTGCATTTTCTTTCCTTCCTACAGCCACAACATCGCACAGCGCACGGACGCTCCCTCGTTTCGCCTGCATCGAAACGTAGCCGCCAGCAGACGGGATCGATCCAGGCACAGTAGTCGGGCGTCTGTAGCGCAAACCTTCAAGGAAAAAAGTGTGACGAAGCTTGAAAAACTGGCAAACGGAGCAGCGAGAACATAATTTTTCTGGTGGCTAAATCTTATTTGTATGTAAACGCTTCGGGAAACTTTGCGATGACAAAGAGCTCGGCTGGTTTATATGCAGAGCATGAAAGAGCGCAAAAGCTTGAGAAACATGTAAAGTATTATACATTACAAGCGCTCTATATCGTTTTCGTTTCCTTCATGGGCCCATCGCACGGTAAACTACTCTTTTTTGTTTTATTTACTTCTTACTGCTTTTTATATTGGATCACAGTGCAGTTGCGCTATAGCTAATGCGTAGGCTATGTTTGGAGCCTGCGATTCAGCCCGCAGTGAACATATTGGTGTAAGTGGTCGTAAGTGTGTCATAAGATGATCAGAGCCGCGCCGATCGTGGTCTCTCTCGAAATGTTGGAAATGACCTAACGAAACGCAGAAACTCTAGAAATAAGGCGATACCGCCTTTGTTTTCTTGCGCAACGACTTTGAAGCAAAAAGCGCTTACTTCAACCATATTTCTTATTTCTCGCCTCCCAGATTCCGGACTTCCGACTATTTCCAAAACGATAATGGGACCAGTGCGGCCCCTGCGCACACACTACGCTTCTTTCAGGGCATGGTGCTGCCAGCGACCCATCCAGTGTCAAAAAGCTAATCCCAGCGTTTTTCTCCCATCACACCAGTGCAGCCAATGCTTTTTCGCCACTGCTACAGTGAATCTCGCAGACCTCCGGCGTCCCAGGAAACCAGAGCGAAAAAATTACTGCTTTCGCACTGGAAGACGCTGGTTTTTGCAATAGGGCCATTTCGCTATTTGTATTAATCCTTGAACAAATAACACAGCAGTCGGCTCTCGCGAGTTTCGCAGCGAAAAGACGAGTATATATCTTCGATGTTTTCGGTGTGGGAAGCTGCTGCTTAACCGTTTAGGCCAGGTCCACGGAGTATGATATTGTCACCAACACTGTCGGGGGGGCTGACCAATTTATTCGTGACGCAGAAGCCGCACGCCAACTTGCCCGACAGCGAATTCGGCACCAACAAGTACACGACGCCCAGCGCTACAACCTGCGACACCGAGAGGTGACTTACACACCCGGCGATCAAGTCTGGGTTTGGAGCCCAATACGGTTGCGAGGGCGCTCTGAAAAGCTTCTGCGCCGTTACTTTGGACCCTACGAGGTGCTCCGTCGCCTCAGCGCAGTGAACTACGAGGTGTTACCACAAGGCACTGTCCGCTCCTCTCGGCATCCGAAGTCTGAAATAGTTCACGTCGCCAGAATGAAACCTTATTACAGTCGTTAAACAATTTTAGGGTCCAAACCAGAGCAGGAGACTCCCGTATAACTTTCCCCGCTTTTCTATTCCTCCCTTACGTTTGCGGCATCGGGTCGATGCCTCTTGGAAGGGGGGCAATGCCACACCGCTGCCCATCTTCTAGTGCCACCAAGTGACCGAATGTCTTGGCGCGTGGCTGAGCGTCATCCTCGTCTCGCTCGAGTTCCGCTTGATTAAAAAGGACCAGCTCGGTTGTTGTGCTGCTTGCTACGTGTGTTGGTGACATGCCACACCGCTGCCCATCTTCTAGTGCCACCAAGTGGCCGAATGTCTTGGCGCGTGGCTGAGCGTCATCCTCGACAAACATGGCCACGCTCTCATTTGACTGCTGAGACCTCGAACGGATTGCTATCTCTGCGTTTTCTTTGCGCGTACTCGAGCTGAACGTTGTGAGCAACTCACGGCGAAAGACGGCCCAGTTGACGAAGGACGTCTCGTGGTTCTCAAACCACGTCTTGGCCGAGTCTTGCAGCGCGAAGTACACATTCATTAGCTTCCGCTCGTCGTCCCATTGGTTGAATGCGGCCACACGGTCAAAAGTGGCCAACCAGTCTTCGACATCCTCGAACCGGTCAACGTGGAATGATGGCGGTGATCGAGGTGCGAGAAGGACGTACGGTGGGGCGTTGCTGGAATGCTGACTTGTCTGGCTGCCCGTCGTGGATGTCATGGTTCGTAGCGGGGTGGACAGTGGTTCAAACTCAGGTTGTAGGCCTCGGAGGCGACGGCTGGCTTTATGGACAGGAGTCGCTTCCACGCGTTGATGAGCAGCGTCACTGACGTCTTCGGGGGCAACGTACATGGGATCTTAGCCTGCACAATCCACCAAATGTCACCAACACACGTAGCAAGCAGCACAACAACCGAGCTGGCCCTTTTTAATCAAGCGGAACTCGAGCGAGACGAGGATGACGCTCAGCCACGCGCCAAGACATTCGGCCACTTGGTGGCACTAGAAGATGGGCAGCGGTGTGGCAATATACAGGAGCGCCGACTCCGCCCTTGGAATGGGCGAATTTAAGAAAGCTTGGTGGCGCATCAAATAGAAGGCTCTAGGATTTATTAGCGACGCTGTTGAAGCGTGTCACCGCTCCGGTGGTTCCGGGCGGCAGCCACGCTTGTCGTCTGCTTCCTGTCGCTGCACGTGCGTATCGCCATGCATCGCCGCGGGGATATATCCCTTGAAATCGAATCACCCTGAGGTGTCGACTGGTTTCATCTCTGGCATCTCTTTCAGTCGCGTTACGCTCGCCTCTTTCATACAGCTCCCCTGCCGCTTCCTATACGAGAAGATCGCAGACAGCGCTGTGTTTTATTTTGTGTCCTGTGGATGGAGAGAGAGAGAAAACTTTATTTCAAAAAGAAAGAGAAAAGAAAAAGAAAAAAAAAAGAAAAAAAAGGGGGGGGGGGCGGAGGCAGTGAGTGGAGTCTTAATTTCAAGACCCCAGTGGCCTGGGCTGCCGCTCTTGCCTTAGTTACGAGCCTACGCTGGGTCTCTAGATCAGAGCATATCAGAGTGGATGGAAGTGTGAGAATCACGATTAAAAAAACGGTACGCGAAGTGGATGGTTATGGATGAATTTGGGCCACCTATAGCTCTCGAATGTGGGCTCACATCGCACAGCGCGCGCATAAGCGGCGTGTTTAATAAACTTTCGCAGCTCAACGTTGTAGATGCAGCATCGGTAGCTGGAGGATAATTCACCGTGGAGCGAACAACTATGGCTGTAAATGACTGAGGGTAAGTCTTGCAACATGACAGTGAGCAGTATTTCGCCCATGGAGCAAGGCCATGTAAACACACACCGGGGAAAAAGTACTTTAATGCAGAGCAATCGCTGAAAGCTACTGTGAATATTTTAGAAGTTTATTTATTCCCAAAATTAAAAAAAGAAACCGGCCACTTTGTGTGCACTGATGCTCGCCCATCATTCAAAAACAGCCAGTAGCTAGGACACTAATAGGCTAATACTGTCTGGTGCACTACAAACGTCGATTTTCCCCCTCATGATGAGCGCACACAACAGCTCTGTGTTCTTGATTTCGTTGAAATACGGTGGGAATTGCGCCCTTGACTAGGGGAGCCCGTTTTTCTTCATCAAGTAATACATTCCCCTGCCCGTAGTATTTTAGAGAAAGAAATTCATGCTTGATATGCCACGAATTCTCGTCCAATCTGGGGAATGTTCCGCATGCACCGCTCGAAAAGCTTGGAATCAGATGGCTGCCGAAACAAGGACTTTTTCGTTTCCTTTGCCGTACCCTGAATTACATGCAACGACAAAACACTTCATCGTCTACCCTACCATACACGCATAAGAAAAGAAACAATGCGCAAAATGCGCTCCTGCCACTTTTGCCATGCTGAGCTCCGTACAGTCTGCGTATTGGTGATCTCGCTGCGTGGTTTGTCGTCTGCATGCCTCGTCGACCCATTCTGAAGGCATTACGCAGACGACAAAATAAAAACGATACTGGCGGAGCTTTAGCTTTTTTATCTTAAAAAAGATACAGGTACGCGCAATGATAACCACGATTCCACTTGTGAGTTTTCCGACTAGCAGACGACGCGCAAAGCTACCACTCCGTCTGCTCTCCGACCGTTGTTCGCGACGCTTGCGCGGTTGCCTGGATCGAACGCGAGGGCCACCCCTTCCTGCCGCCATGTCCATCTCCTCGAATGCTTCCTCCCGCGCCACTTCCCCTTCCCGCAGCCCTCCACAAAAGAGGCGATCCACCAACGAGCCCACATCCACCCCGGAGGTGGAGGCCGTCATCCGCCACACAGCCTTGTTTCTTGATGCCCATTAGCAACGCCTCACGGCCGCAATTTCTGCCCTGCGTACCGACACGCAGAAATGGATGGAACAAATTCACGAACGCATAGCCAGAATTGAGGCCCGCCAAAGTTCCCACGAAGCCAAACTTGCCCAGATGACCCTAATGGTGTCATCCCTCCTCCCCTCCTCCCCTCCTCCTCATCTCCCAATCTCCCTGCACCAGCAGGGGCACCCAGGCTTCGCGATGGCCAGACACCCCTCAGGTCTTAATTTCTGGCAGTGGAACTGCCGTGGTTTCCGCGGAAAGTGGAACGCGCTGTAGCTCCACCCCCAGAAAATCCCCCCCTTCGACCTCCCCGCTTTAGTCGCCCCCCAAGAAACTTTCTCCCCAGTTAAGCTGCGCGACTTCACTGTTTTCCACCCTACTTCCGCATCCCCCCCGAACATTGACACTCTGGTTCACCGTAATTCACAGCGCTAGAGCATCCTCTCGATGTCCCAGTGCGCACGCACCTTGTCCTAGAACTCCTCCCCCGGCGGCGACAGGATGTCAGTCTCTTTGTTCCTAATGTCTACAGCCCTCCTCGCGCACCTTCAGCTCCTCTCTTCCTCCTTCTACGCACCTTTCTCGTGCACATCGGAACGCGCTCCTCATTCTTGGGGATTTAAATGCACATCACGTGAGCTGGGGCTACCCCAGGAACTGTAGGAAAGGTCTCGCGCTGTGGACATTCGTCCAGAACGAACAGTTATCCGTCCTTAATGATTTTTCCGACCCAACCCGCATCGGCTCCAGCGTCCAACGCAACATTATTCCGGACCTTTTCATCTGCAAAAACGTCTCGGACGCAGCGTGGACGAACACCTTGGGCTTTCTCGGCAGCGACCACTATATCCGGTCCATCTCCTTCTCTCTTCCTACCCTATCCTCCCGCCAGCGTCATTCCCTGCACCACCGCTGGCTTTCACAAAAACACAACCGCTCACTACGCCTTCGCCTTGCCCGCCTGGCTATGGAAATCGAGAATCACTGCTCATATCTCACCAAGCAGCAGTGAGGCCAGACCTGCGACCGCATGGCCAATAACCTCAGACTGAGGGATACTTTGACGCTCCTACGTGTCCTCCTTGACCGTTGCATACCAAGGCCATGCAATGCAGGGATGTGACGCGCCTCCTACAATCCTCACCGCTATCCGATTCCGATTTCCTTCTTGCACTCCGAGATCGCTATCTCTGCCCTCCGTGCCCCTCCCTTCCTACATCGGCACCCTTAATTCTGCGCTTGACGCAGATATCACTTTGGGGGAGGTTTTTGCGGCGCTACACAAGCTCCGCACCACTTCCGCACCAGGAAGACCAAATTTCTAACAAGACCCTCCGTAACCTGGACACAGCATCCCTAGAGGTCTTTACGGACCTCTTTAACAAACATTTGCACAAAGGAACTCTGCCTTCTGAGTAGACTCACGCTAAGGTAACCTTTTCCCCAAGCCCGGCAAATCCATAGACATTCAAAATCTCCGTCCTATTTCCCTCACCTCCTGTCTCGGTAAGCTCTTTGAGCACGTCGTTCTAGACCGCTTGCAGAGCTTCCTCGAGGACAACCATCTTTTTCCCGATTCAATGTTTGGCTTTCGTTCATCCTTCTACCCAGGATGTCATGCCCCAGCTCTCCGAAGAGGTCCTTCACCCTCTTCACGCCAAGCATGACTCGCGCGATCATGGCACTGGACTAGACGAAAGCATTTGACAATGTCTTCCATACCGCCGTCCTAGACGCCCTTTCTACCCTTAGCGTGGGTTCCCGGATCCATGGTCACATCAAGGCTTTTCTTGCCCATCGCACGGCTGAGATCTCATTTGGCCCCCTCTCCTCACCCGTTTTCCCTCTTGGAAATCGAGGTACCCCCCAGGGTTCTGTTCTCTCTCCCCTTCTCTTCAACGTCACCCTTTTCCCTATGGCACGTGCTCTAGCTACCATTCCTAACCTCTCCCATGCTTTCTACTCTGATGATATCTCCCTCTGGGTGACTACCGGCAATCTTGGAGAGATGAAAGCCGCTCTCCAGGCGGGCGTGGACACGGTCGCCGATTACGCGCGCACGGTCGGGCTAGCTTGTTCCCCGTCAAAGTCGGAGCTGCTGCTCCTCCTGGCTCGAGGCATAGTTCCAACCTTATCTCCTAACCTTAACGTCACTATCGACGGATATCCCATCCCTTCTGTCTCTTGCATCCGTATTCTCGGTCTCTTTCTCCAATCCAATGGCAAACACACTACTGACCTTTCCCGCCTTACTACCACCGTCCAGCAGACGGTACGGCTGATCCGGCGGGTCGCTAACCGAAGCTACGGTATGCGCGAGCAGGACTCCGTCGGCCTGTGCAGGCCTTTGTGCTACCGTATTTACTCGAATCTAACGCGCACCTTTTTTCCGATATATCGTGTCCAAAAATTGGGTGCGCGCTAGAATCGAGTACGACCCTAAATCTCCGATATCATATCGCCATCGGCATTTCAAAATGGCCGCCTGGTATGCACTTCGAGCCTACTAGCTGGTCTAGCTGTCTATGCCTAGCTGCAGTAGCGTCCTTCGTGTGCTCTGGTACATGTGCTTTGGTTAGCCTACCCGTTTTCTGCGATTGACCGACCAGTATGGACGTGCCGAAGATTCGTCGAGTTCATCATGATGCCGCATTTAAACGGAAAGTCATCGTGTGTGCAGAGACGGACGGAAATCGGGCCGTATCACGCGCATTCGGAGTTCCGGAAACATGCGTGCGGGACTGGCGCAAGCAGAAGGAAAAGATTTTCGGCAGCAAGGCTACACGAAAAGGTTTCAGTGGACCGAAGCAGGGCCGGTTCACCGAAATAGAAGAGCGGCTCGCAGAATATGTTCTAGAGCAGCGAGCGGCGCAGCGGCCAGTGACGACGGACCTGCTGAAAGTCCGGGCGATGCAGCTAGCCCTACAAACAGGGCTAACGCGGAGCGACTTTAAAGCGAGCAGGTGCTGGCTGTCTAATTTTATGAAGAGAAAAGGCTTTTCTCTTCGAAGGCGGACAGGGATATGCCAGAAGTTGCCTGAAGAGTACGAAGAAAAGCTGCACAGTTTTCAGCGGTTCGTTCTAAGTTTGCGCCGCAAGTACGGCTACCACCTCGGCCAGATTGGAAATGCCGATCAGACACCGCTGTACTTTGACATGCCTGCCACCACAACCGTTGAAAAGAAGGGGGCGAAGCAAGTGCGCGTGTTGTCTTCCGGCCACGAAAAAACACGCGTCACCGCAATGCTTTGTTGCACCGCGGATGGACACAAGCTGCCCCCGTATCTCATATTCAGGCGCAAGACGCTCCCGAAAGGAATCGTGTTTCCGAGTGGCGTGATTGTGCGCGCCAATGAAAAAGGTGTCATAACGTCTGGCGCAAGAGACCCGGCGGCAGTTTGGGCCTGCGTGCGATGCTTGTGCTCGACGCTTTCAAGTGCCATCTCGACCAATGCATCAAGGACAAGCTCGCTGCGTGCAACACCGACCTTGTCGTGATACCAGGTGGCATGACATTGCAGCTCCAGCCGCTCGATGTTTGCTTGAACAAGCCAGTGAAAGATAGGATTCGGGCGCTCTACACGGAATGGCTTGTGAGTGGCTGCCATGAATTCACTCCCAGCAACAGAATGAAGCGTGCCTCGCTGCAAGAGTTCACTGGATGGGCGAAAGATGCGTGGTGCACGATACCGTCTGCCATGGTCATCAAGGCCTTTAAAAAATGTGGCATATCGAATGCCATCGACGGCACCGACGATGAGATGCTTTGGTCCGTCAGCAGTGACAAGGAGTTGTCTGACAGCGACGACGAGTGAACCTTGTGCCGGCATAGTGACAATCTTGGCAAGATAAGCCGGTTCCTTTTGTGTGTGTGTTTTTTAGTGCACCGAGATTAAATCTTTGCTTTTCCAAACGAGACAAAGTTGTATTGCTGTATGAAAGCGTTAGGTGCGCGGTACTCTTTTTCGCGGAGAACGGGTGCGCGTTACAATCGGAGCTTTTTTTTTTTTTTTTTTCGGGGGTGGGGGTCACGAAAAACGGGTGCGCGTTACAATCGAGGGCGCGTTAGATTCGAGTAAATACGGTAAGCCGCCTTTTCAACTCCCTCCCCTACCTGTTTTTGTCTCGTGCCGAGGAAGACAAGGTCAACTGTCTCATCCGCCAAACTTATAAGTCGCTCTCGGGCTTCCCACTCCCACCCCCACTTCTCGTCTGCTGGCGATGGGCGTCCACAATACTCTTTCAGAACTTGTGGAGGCCCATCGCGTGGCACAACTCGATCGTTTATCTCGCACCACGCCTGGCAGAGCCCTTCTTGCTTCCCTTCGCTTACCCCTGTCTCTACTGTCTGTGTCACCCATCCCTTGCCCAGCTCCCTCTTCTCCATGCTCACTGTCAAGTCCCTTCCCAAGAACATGCACCCTGAGCATCATGCCACTCGCTGATCTGCCCGCGCCTCCACCCTCTGGTGCCAGTACTGTACACGGTCTGACAACGTGTATGTTGATGCGGCACCCTACCTCTCTCATCCCGCCTATGCTCTGGCCACTGTTTCCAATACACGAACCCCGCGCACCGTCGCCACTATCCCTGCTCTCATTTTCACTGCCGCAGAGGAAGCAGCCATCTCCCTCGCCATTGCCAGCACACCGGCCCTTTTCATATTTAGCGACTCTAAGACCGCAGTCCGGAAATTTCCAAAGGGTGGAATCCTTTCCTCTGCGCTCAATATACTTGAGCACTTATCCCCCTTTCTCATCCTATCCAACTCTTCTGGGTTCCGGCTCACGTGGGGCACCCTGGAAAAGAGGCGGCAAATTCTATCGCCTGCGAGATGACTGACCGAGCTAGCCCTCTCCACCCCGGAATGGACACGCGTGACTCCCTCCTCACCTTCTATGACATCACCCTCCACTACCGCAACTCCCGATTATCCCTCCCTCCCCCTCACAAGTCCCTATCTAAAATCGAACAGAATACGGGGCGCCATTTACAGGCCCACACTTTCCTCTCCCCTGCACGCCTTGCCCTTATTCACCCCGGTACCTTCTCGCCCCAATGCACGCTTTGCAGCTCTCCCCGAGCAGACTATACTCACGTTCTGTACTCTTGGCCGGCGCACTTTCCGCTCGTCTCCTGGCAAATAAACAGCCCGCAGCTGTGGGAGGCTGCTTTGGCCTGCTCGGAGCCGCATATTCAACAGCACCTGGGCAGCGGAAGTCGCCTCCAGGCGTGACCTGGAGGCCACGACCAGCAGACGGAAGGCCACCCACGCAATGGCGGCAACATAATTTTATTTATTTTTTTTGGCCTGCACTGAATAAAGTTTTTACCACCCCCACCAACTCAGGGGCTTTTCGTTTCGCAACACTCTCTAGAGGTGGCACACCAAGTTGTCTCTTTCTGCGAGGAGGATAGAGAGAGGAGAAGAGCGTAACCCAAGCCGCTTCGGCGAAGAAAGGGGAGTGGAGGGAGCGAGTACAGAGCGAAGCAAAGCGCCGGACGCGGGCGCGGCGTTCGCGTAGCAGAATCGGCGTACGCCGAATGCACTGCAGCGTGCCACAGCCGGTGCTCCTGTCTTATCTTATACCTCTGTCACACAAACACTTCCGGTCTTCATGAACTCTATCTGAATTGAGGCTTTCAAGAAGGATTGAAGCATACGGTGCTGCACGGGCGTTTCCAATAAGCATTGAGAATTTTCCTTCGTGTGCGCCAAGTGTTCTGCCGACAGACAAAGCACGTTGATCTGTCGTCTGCTGCCGTCTGCCATCAGTCCCAATGAGTCTCAAAAACAAACGAGAGATTGGGGTAATGATTGCGCGATTTCAGCGTATACAGCAGTATTTCGCTTTTGGTGCCTCCGTAATCTATCTGCCCAGTAGGCGATGAGTGCCGCAGTTTGTCCTTCGCTCCCCAGTTTCAGCGCCGACACAGGACGCAGTCGAAGAGGACCGCAAACTACTGTATACTGTACCATAGTGTATATGTTTCTTTTATTTTTACCTACCCTTGTCTTTCTCCCTATCACTCACCTCTTTGATTTCCTCTACCTCTTCCTCGCTATCCCTTTATTTCCGCCTCCCCAGTTCAGGTGCTTCAGATATCAGATAGCAGATACCGGGGGTGGGAAACATCTTTTCTTTCCTTTTTTATATACAATAAATAACCACGACCGCTGGCGGCGGCCCGTGGCGGTGGCCCCCCTCTACCCTCCCCAAAGTGTTTCACGCCCTTCCCAAGTTTTACTTATGCATAACACAGTTTGAAGAGATATACATAAATTCATTACTTGATAACCGTGTTATACGTATTTTCACTGATAGCCGTGAACGGTTGAACCAGTACACGAGACGATCAGTGAGAGTCATGATGCATCTTTCGAACAGCAGCGGCTGACGCAAGGCGCATACTTTACAAGATTTGACTCTGAAGAAAGGTTCCGCACTACTTACGGAACGAGAGGGAGAACAGGCTCTCTAAAGTCCAAAAGACCCACCGCTCACTTTTACTAAACTACGGCTCACTCGTTCCTTAATAAGAGCAGAGGAGGGTATAGTGCTCTAGCGAGAGAGTGGGTGCGACTCTGACGAGGAAGGGGGGGCGAGCAGTTAGTTTGTCCCGCCGCTAACAGTAGCGCGGAAGTCGCACCCAGTCACTCAGCTGCAACAGAACGGTTCGGGAGGTCGAAAGGGCGCGGATCAGTGAACGAGAGAGAGAGAGAAAGTGCCGGTTTTTTCTCTCTCAAACAGAACCACTGCTCGCTCCCGAGACATTTAAGTGAATCGGTTAGTCGCTCAAATAAGCCGGCTCACTTCAGTGAGCTGAGCCGTTCTGAGCCGCTTTGCCCATCTCTGCAGACCTCTACCGCCCTCGGGCAACCTTCCGCCTGACTAAATTACTAAATGGGAATTCGAACACATGCGCCAGATGAGTATTATTCGCCTTTCATCTAGAACGCGGGCCTCATTGCTCCATCTGATGCCCCAGAAAGAACCAGGTGACTGGCGTCCGTGCGGCGACTACAGGGCTCTCAACGCTCACACGGTCGACGGCAGCTATCCCCTTCCACACATCCAAGACGTCACTTGGCATCTGGACGAATGCAACTTCTTTAGTAAAGTGGACCTTGTAAAAGCGTACCATCAAATCCTTGTTGAACCGGCTGATATCCCGAAGAGGCCATCACTACACCCTTCAGCCTGTTTGAGTATGTGCGCATGCCTTTTGGGCTACGCAACGCAGTTCAGACTTTCCAGAGATTAATTGCTGAAGTGGCGCGTGAACTTCCGGCTGTGTTTGCCTACATTGACGATATCCTCTTCGCGACTCGTACTCCACAAGACCACGACAGTCAACTCCGGGAACTCTTTCAATGCCTCCAAGAATTTGCCTCTGTCGTCAACGTCAAGAAATGTGTTCTCGGCTCTTCTGAGCTTCAGTTCCTTGGCCACCACATCTCGGAGCAAGAAATTCGTCCATTGACTACCTACATCCAAGTTGTAGAAGACTTCCCAGTACCCACTAGACTACGTAAGCTCCGCGAGTTCCTGGGCCTAGCGAATTTTCGATGATTTATCCCGCACTGCGCCAAGCTTCTTCACCCCCTGACCGAGCTTCTTAGCATAACGAAATCCTTCTCCTCCTCAGTTTCCTGATCTCCCGAAGCTCAGGCTGCTTTCACGGCTGCAAAAGAAGCCCTCGCCGATTCGATCCTTCTGATCCACCTTAGGACTTACGCGCCCACTCGTATCGTGGTGAATGCTTCCAGCGTGGCCACTGGTGCTGTTCTTCAGCAGAAACTCTACTCCTAGTGGCACCCACTGGGTTCCTTTTCTCGGAAGCTACAACCTGCATAAACTCGCTACAACGTATTTGGTCGTGAGCTGCTCGCCATCTACTCCACCATCTAGCCTTACCGCCACTTCTTGGAGGGCTAGCAAATTTACGTTCTAACGGATCATAAGCCTCTGATGTATGTGTTCCGAACGAACTCTTCCAAGTATGTCGCCCGCGAACATTGTGAGCTGGCCTACATATCGGAGTTCACAACAGATATCCGGCACATCAAAGGCATCGACAATGAAGCAGCTGATGCATTTTCGCGCATTACCTGCATCGGCG
This sequence comes from Amblyomma maculatum, assembly GCF_055883805.1. Lineage (NCBI taxonomy): Eukaryota > Metazoa > Arthropoda > Arachnida > Ixodida > Ixodidae > Amblyomma > Amblyomma maculatum. Next base: position 168,269,236 of record NC_139353.1, on the reverse strand, counting down.
TGTCGACATCTGCTGTCGATTGTGAATGTCTGACCCGGCCGAAGCAAGAAGACCCTAAACGTCAAGCCCTGCGTGGCCACCCCCGTGCCCTCTGCAGCTCGTACCTCATCCGCTTGTGACCGAATTAACTGGTGCGACCTGTCATCGGCTCTACCATGTCATTCATCCCGGACGCCTTTCGTCGTGCCAGTTTCCATTCACTTCCCGACATCTGCATCCCCGCATAAAAGCCACACAGTGCCTCATTACCCAGCGGCATGTCTGGTCGAACATTCACACCGACGTTCGCTAGTGGGCCCGCTCGTGCCTTGCTTGCCAGTCAGCCAAAATGACCCGCCATACAGACTTCATCGCAGTCTTGCCTTCAACCTGGTTGTCGCTTTGACCACGTTCACCTGGACTTGGTTGGACTGCTACCCCAATGTAACGGCTGCCGGTAAAATCTGACAATGATCGACAGCTTCCCTCGTTGGCCCGAAGCAGTGTCCATTCCAAAGATTACAGCGGAAACAGTTGCAAAAGCCTTCACTTCATCATGGGTTTCCCCCTTCTGCTGCCCCGGCTTTTTTTCCATGGATTGCGGCCACCCAGTTAGAATGAGTCTTCTTCACTTCCCTCACCCGTCTGCTCGGCACTAAACATTGCGGCACCGCAGAATACAATCCCTGTGCAAACGACGTGGTCGAGCGGCTCAGTCGTCCGCTCAAGACTGCCCTGACTGCTTGCCTTGATCGTGAGCACTGGGCTGATCCGCTTCCTATGGTGCTTCTTGGCCTACGCGCCGTTCTTAGCAGTGAACATTGCTCTTAAGTGACCAAACTCGTCTTCAGTCCACCCCTGCGGCTTCCGGGAGACTTGTTCGTTCCTCATTCCTCGTTAAAAAGGATTCGAGCAGTGCCGGTCTTTAAGAAAGGAGACCGTAATAATATGTCTAACTATCGACCATTAACTGTTGTGCCCTTTTTTAGCAAGCTCACAGAGAAACGTTTGCTTAATTGTTTAATAAAGTATTTCATTAAGTTTAATTTTTTAATTCCCGGCCAGTTTGGATTTCTCAATTATTGATCAGAGCTTGCGCTATTAGAACCAACAGACGCTATCAAATGTTCGGTTGACCAAGGGCTTAGGGTGGGAGCTGCTTTTATAGACTTTACTAAAGCTTTCGATACAATTAACCACACAATACTTTTTTCCAAACTGGAGTCTCCGGGAGTCTGCGGCCCAGCATTAGAATTTATACGCGGTCATCCTTATGACCGAATTCAAATGGTAAAGCTTGCCAACCGTATATCTCAGCCAGTATCCATTAACCAATGTGTACCACAAGGTTCATGTTTAGGACCACTGCTTTTCTTAATATACATTCCCGATCTGTCTAGTTATTTCACCAAATCTAACTGAATTATATACGCCGATGACAGCACATTATATACAGGCGACAGAAACATAAATGATCTTATCGCAACAGTGAATGCTCAACTTGCCAATCTTGTTCATTGGTGTCAAGATACTCAGCTTGAAATTAATTCCCCAAAACACTATTTATGGGCTTTCATTCGCATAATAAACAACCGATTAATATTGCACCGCTTTATTTCGATAACTACATAATTACACTTCCTAAATGTACTACAATTCTTGACATCCTACTAGACGAACATTTAAAAATTAACATGCACACTGAATCATGCAAAAAAGTCGCCTTTGTAATAAAGGGTGCTTCTTCGAACACATCATTACTTTCAGCCACATATTCTTCGAACACTTTATGACGCATTTGTTCACAGTCACAACCTACTGCATATCATCCTTGTGAACTACATATCTCATTTATATGTCAAGCATCCGTCATTTACAAACCTCTGCAGTTCGGATATTTGCCTTTTCCCCGTCCACTGCCTAAGCTGCCCCTATATATCGAAATCTGAATATGCTCTCTTTATTGAGTCTGCTCCACCTAAGATTAGCCACACGTATGTAGAGTGCTCGTAATGGTGCCATTTTCTTGACTGCCCTTCCGTTATCTTCCCTCATAAACAGCAAGCTGACTATATTTTCCCAAAACGATAACTTGCTACTTCCCAGAGTTTACACTAATTATGCAAGCAACCCCTTTGTTTACAGCTGTAACTCTATGGAATTCGCTACCCTCATATGTTAAAACAGTTCAGTCGCACACGCTTTTCAGTAATAACAGCAAAACATTTTTATATGCAAAGTTATTACCACACAGTTGTTTTTCGTTTTTTTTATGTACCGTTGTTCTTGTTGTTCATGGATTTTAACATATTTTAATGTTCAATTTCTGCCATATCTGTGAATTTGTTTCAAGCATTCTGATATAGGACGTCCCGCTGCCAGCTTCGCTTTGGGACCTCTTTCTTTGCCAAATAAACAACACTAATTTGTGCAATACATTTCTGACAATAAAAAAAACTTGAAACCTGAAAACTGAAAAAAAAAAATGAAACCTGAAACCTTTGGCTCCCTCGTCCCAGCTATTGCAGTATCTTCAACGCCTTCAAGACTGCATTCAATACTTGCGCCCAGTCCCGCCTAGATCATCTAATCGTAAGGTCTTCGTCCACCCGAACCTTGCGTCCTCGTTGTTTTTCTAAGACGAGACGCTGTAAAAGCGCCTCTTAACCCCCATACGATGGCCCGCACCGCTTCCTCAACAAGACGACAAAGTCGGCGACTATCGTGTTGGATGGTCGAAAGAGATCGTCTGCTAGATCGTCTCAAACCCGCATACATGGAGGCACCTCCTCGGGACATGCCCTCAGTTGTTGCTTGCTTATCTGCCGACCCGCCAGCCGCCGTGGAACCCCATCCTTGCTAGTCGGCAAGTACATTTCTCCGTTCCGTCTTAGCGGGGAGCCCTGCAGTGCACAGCGACACTCTAAAGAGGAGGCACTAAGATCCGCCTTTGCAGCCGGTGAAAGAAAAGTAAAGTTGAAGGGCGCGTGCACGGTGCGCACGCAAAGCACGAGCTGCTCGGTTCGCGAAGCCTTCCTCGCTGGTTTCTGTTCTGGTGCTCCACTGCGACACCGTAAATTCGCTACAAAATAAACGGTGAAGTTGATCGGCTTGGTACTGTTGTGCTTTTGATTAGCATTTTGTTCGCCCTAATATGATGAGAGAGCAAGCAAGCAGACCGGGTGTGTGAACAACTTTGAGTTATATATATTTTGGTAGAAATCTAGGCGGCGAAATGTGCGTGGGCAGGGCTTGTAGCGCGAAGGTAGGACAACCAGTCGTCGCAAAGGCTGGCGGTACGGATTACGGGAGAAGGAAGCCGTATAGCAGGTGGCGACGAAAATGGGTGGGCGGTGAAGTTAGCAAGTGCGACAGGCTCAAGTGGATGCAAGTGGCAGGTGCCGCATTAATTTGAAGGCTATTGTAGGGTCCTTTGACCGGCAGCTGGTATAGTAGGCTGATGCTATGATTAGGTTTTATGAAATAAATTATATCAAGCAGTGTTGGGCTGATAGTATATCTGATTAAATAAATGGCTACCTTTGCCGATATAAGCTTTGCAGTTTACATTTGCCCCAGCAGCACGTGGACACAGGCTCGGCTGAGCGTTGGTTGAAATTAGGTAACGGAAATTAGACTACAGCAATGAACTAGAGCTCACTTGGTGTCCAGGACACAGATGATCTCTCGGTACTGGAAGCTGCGACCCCTGGACACGAATCGCGATCCCGCTTGTTCCAACGCCGAATGATTGTCGATGCGGAGCTTCTTGGCGCAGAACTCGCGGTAGTTTATCTCGCTCTCCTTCAGGGGGCCTCCATTTGCGGTTTCCGGGGCCAGAGTCTGCAATCAAGCGTATTAGTGAAGAGTCGTCACCTGCTCAGCACTCATATGGAGGACATGCCCCTTTCAGCGTGTTTGTGGTCGTTTTCTGTTACACTGACCTGAGGCCAACCTATCTGTATTGAAGTGGTAACGATGAAAACTGCAGAGGAGAAGCTAGATAAGTGAAAGTGAGGAGTGGGATGCGCGACCCGGCTGAGCGATTGGAATTCCAAGAATTTCAAGAAGATGCAACTGCTGCAGTGCCTCGTCTACCGCGGCGAGAGAATTCAGCTCCGCCCAACCTTGCGCAAATGTCTAATGTTGCATCAGAAGAGAAGTGATATGGCTCGCGGAAAAAGCTTCATGATCTGCCTACGGATGACACGCAATCTTGGCGGAAGCCTTGAATGAAACCTTGACGCCGGTGCCCAAGGAACTGTTTCGAGTGACTCCAACTGAAGACAAAGAAAAGTTCAAGTTCATTTGTACTCAACACGACAAATCTTGGTCAAGGAGGCAGACGGAGCAACTGTCTTCCGTATTGAGAAAATTATTAGGCCTTGATCTGATTTGCTGAAGATGGGAGAGTGAATTTCTCGCTTGTTCTCTGTTCTCTGAAGACACAATGTCCTTCTCTAATGAAACAAATTTTTTTCTGAGTTACCAAGAATATTACTTGAAGTACCGGGACACATTCAAAAGCATTCTTTTCGCTAACACCATGTTCTCGGTTTTAGCCCTCGTCCGAGAACTTTGCCCCCCCGGTCTAGCTGGCTGCCGCTTCGCTTTCCGGGGTGCCGCTCTGCGCCGGACCTCTCATTGGGCACCGTTAACGTGACAGAGGCACGACGTTGCGTCCTGGGTCGTACGGGCGCGCGGGGGAGTTCGAAGGCGGAAGCGACGAGCGCGGGTCACGAACGGGTAGTGGGAACCGGCCGCGGTGGCAAGGTACGTGAGCGACCACTTTCCGCTATCCCATAAGCCTGTGCCGACAGACATTCACGTGCCTTGTCAAGCTGGTTCCTACCTTTCTATCTGCGGTGTGGCTTCCGCTGCTGAATGGCCGGCACAGAGTTTTATTGCGTGAGCAATACTGCGCCAGGTTTCAGCCCGGCGCGTCATCCGAGAAGGGCCACTTTTGACCGTGAACCGCAGCCGAGCCCAAGTTGGCAGCTCCTGCCAGCCTACACATAAAAAGCTCCTTTGACCAAGCCGCATCAACATGCCTTAGTGGCCTATAGGGGTAACGTGACTGCCAGGGTCCTGGCAGGCTGATTCTGACATAAACATGCCATGTGAAACGATTGACCGAAGTTGGCTCTCTCGCAGACCTCTCAGGAGCTGACCTATAAGTGCAGCCATGGAGGTATTGCTAGCGCAATTCAGCCTGGTTTAACCCGAGCTAAACCACAGCAATTTTCCATCGCGCCAGCCTGCGTTCTCTATCACTTGTCGGGGCGCGTTGCCGCAGTGGTCCGTTTTTGGGATGCGGTAGACGTCTGGTACGAGTAGCATAGGAGTGTATTATAGCGCAGTATTTTGTACGGTAGCTCTCTGCAGTAGAATGCCTGTGTGTGAGTGTCGCTGATTGCCTCGGGGTGAGAGTGCACTAGCGCTGCTCGAGCAGACCGTGCCTGCACTCATTACAGGTGTGACCCCACCATAATGCTGTGTGTTTATTTTGCTCATGTGTTCGTGTTTTTGTATTTGTAATATCTACTTGTGTATTTATTCTGCTTGCATCTGTACAATGATCTGCAGGATGAAATAAATAAAAACCCCGACAATATTCCAAACGTCATTTTCTCTTTGTCTGGCACAGCGAGGCAATGGTACGACATTCACGGGTACGAATTAACGAGTTGGGACATCCTCAAATGAAAGCTTCGAGCTCTTTTCGGTCCACCAGATGCTTAGAAGCTCGCCGCCAAAACTCACATTGAGTTGCGCGTGCATTCCTCCAGTGAAAGCTACGTCGCCAACATTCTAGACGAGCTCGCCTTATGTTGCCAGGTTGACAACGCCGTGTCGGAATCTCAAAAGATGGGCATATTATAACAAGGATTGCGGACGACGCTTTCCATTTGCTCTTCATCAAAGCCTGTGATACCGTGGAGGCTGTTATCAAGGAATGCAGTCTAATCGAGCAGGTAAAGAGCCGGCTCATTTTCCAACAGTTTCAACCACTTACAAATATGGCCGCCAAATCTTCGTTTGTTATACAGCGTCCACCAACTAGCGCAACTTCCCCGTCGCCTTTTAATATCACCGACACTGCCAACCGGATCGTTCGCCACGAAATGGAGGTGTGTGCACTTGCACCACATCAACCCACCATCCCTGACCACCCATTGCCTGATGTCTTCCTTATTCAGGCCGTCGTGCGAGAGGAACTTGCAAACTTGTACCTCTCGTCTGATGTCTATTCGAATGGAAACCCCTGTTTCCGGCCACAAAGCACGAGTGTTTTCCGTCCCCGAGTCCCGTACTTTCATCGCTTTCAAAATCCAGAACAATGGCGGATGCCCCATGTGTTTTAAGTGTTCCTGTGTTGGCCACATTTTCCAGAATTGCTGCAATAGATGGTCTCCGACTTCTCGCACCAGAATTTTCTGACTACCGTCCAGATATGCCCCGTCACTTTCCGCCCCGACCACAGCCTGACCAATCAGATTTGCCCAATGATTTGCCCAATGATGAGATTTGCCCAATGAGGACGTCGTTTTCAATCCCCGCAGCACCCTCGATCGTCGGCTGTAGCCTCATATGGCCGACCTGACTTGGAAACGTAGCTGGTGCTACTTCCGGACTCTGCATCCACGACCACAAAACTTCTACAGACCACGCGCTTGAACCAACTAGACACTTGTGATGTTGGTGTTCCCGTTCGAGCGCTTATAGACACTGGAGCGCATATCTCGGTCATGAGTGCAAACCTTCGTCGTCGTTTAAGTAAAATTTTCACGCCGGTCTCAGGTGCGTGTCGCGAACGGCGGAACGGTTCGCGTTGACGGACGCTGCACTGCTCGCGTTAGTGCTGCTGGCCACGACCTTCCGGCGCCGTGGCCCTGGCGGTGGATCCCTTCTCGCCTCGCGGCATATTTGAAGCAAGCGCGCAGCAAGCTCTCCCATTGGCCCTGCGAAAGTGCTGCTCTCGGATTAGACCATTTGAGCGTAAACGGATGCTCGGTTACGGAGATTCAAGTGCTTCTGCTCGACAGTGAGTTCGTCACTAGCATCCATCTGGAGCAGTTCGCCCCCTGAGAGAGCGGACACGGCGGAATCTCCCTGGCCGTCACTGCGCGAGAGCAGCCGCGTTAGCTTTCGGCCCCAGAGCTGATCTCGTCGTGTAAATGCCTGTAAATAATGTATAAAGCTTTTCTTCATTTCAGCAGCGCCGACTCGGATTCATTGCTACCGCCCAGGGAGTTGACAGCCCCCGTTCACGAAACGGGTGATGAGCGTTACGCAACCAACTCCTTGGCACAACCCTGTTGACGGTGGGATACTCTCTGATAAACCCATCGGCAAAACATTGGATGACAGCTGCGGGATTGACCGGCGTCAGGCACCTTGGTGCGGTGAGTACCTGAAGTTTCCCTCAAACGCCAGATTTTCTCTGAGACACAGGGTAGCTTAGAGAAAGGCTGAGCGTAGCATTGTGTTAACCTTGAATTTCAAGCCTACAGGAAGTGTTTGAAAACCAAGGGATGCTGAGAGGGCATTCAGTGTGAGCAGGGCTTGCGTGTCTCTTGCTAGGAGCGAGACAGCGAATGTCTAGTACACTATTCTGAAAGGCAAACAATAAGAGGCCGGTGTAAATGATGGAGAGTTACAAGGTCAGAGAACGTCTCCAAATTTGTGATGAGGGGGGCATCGATTTGGGCTCAACAAAAAGAAAGAAGGAAATTCTTGAGATCATGCAGGCAGATGACGTTACGGTTGAGGAAGCCGCATTGGCCTGGGATGATATTCAACAGCGAAAAAGGAAGAAGGCAGCCGAAAGACTAGAACTCCAAAAGCGCGAGGAAATGCTAGAACGCCAACAGCGTGTTGAGCGTGAAAGGCTACAACGCAAAAGACGGTTTTCCCGCTTAAAGAAGCTTATGCAGCTTGATCTTTAAGCACCTGAAAAACGTGTTAAATGGCATGAAGCTTTAATTGCCATTCAAGGTAACAGTTCGAAGCCGCGAGAGGGTCTGCAACCGTTCCCCATCACCGAGGATATGGCAGAGCATCTGGCAGATTTCCAGTGTGTCTGCAAAAGTAAGCGCTTCGAGCGAGGTACTTGGACACAAAACTTGGTAGCTCTTCTCTCCGCTGAGGCATCGGAAGAAATCAAGCGCGTGTTAGACGTTGACCTGAAAAACTACAAATACCAGAAAGGGTCATGACTGAAAAGACATCTGCTGTCACCGATGGAGCTTAGGGACAGGTATCAGCGGGAGAAAAACTGTACCAAAACGTTCTTGGATTTTGCGTATAAATTTAAAGCCGCCGTAACCGAATGGCTAGACATTTAGGAAGTCTCGGAGCAAATTTTACTTGCACCAGAGAATGAGACACAGCTTGGGGAAGCGGCCAAGCAACGCGACCGCAGCAGCGAGCCGATCGAGCCTCGAGCAGAAGTGTCTCGGGTTACTTTGGTGGAGCCACTGGCAGCTGAGACGGTTGAAGCAGACTCCACCGGAGAGAAATTCGCAGTGACACACTCCTCCACGCCGCGCCATGTAGCTGGAATCAATCAGACTCCATCAAATTAGAGTGGGCATCTGACACTAAATTAACCACTTGTCGACTTTGGGGGGTTGTACAGCGTGGCGGACATGTAATCGCGCTAGGAGATGGCAAAAGTACAATTTCCGAAGTCAGCGTCGCCATAGATCATGACACACAGAAAAACGAAGTGCCGTTAGCGGAAACTGCACAGCCCGCGAGTGCTGAACAGCGAAGGCAGACATATGACTCGGACGCTGTCGAGAGCCACACTTGTGAAGTCGAAAGCGAACATGACAGCCAGCGACTGGACAGGAGCCATGAATTTTCGTCTCCTGACGCGCTCAATTCTATTGGCGAAAGCGACAATCTTAGTACGACCATGGACCTCACGCAATCCGAAGCGCCCCAGCGGTCGGAAGAATTTGATCGTGCGCCGGTTAGCGCTGAGCGATGCGGCACACCGGCGGATTAGGGTAACTTGAGTAGCAAGCCTTGTTCGGACGCGACTGGCAGTGAGTCATGCGCTGCTGGCCGCGATACAGGCGTGGCGCCGCACTCCCACGATGCCGGGACTATACTCGCTCCGGTTACCGGCAGCTTGAAAGAGCTGGCATCAAAAGAAAGAAAGCAATTATTTAAGTGCTGCCGCCGAAAAAGCGAAAAGGCAGGTGCATCAAAGAATCCTGTCCTAGAAAGGTGACCGAACGCAAACGATCGCAAAAGGAAAAGAAGTGGCGATCCCAGCGGCACAAATGCACCCGTGCAGAGAAAATGTGCGATTGGTGCGCAAAACGTAAGGAACGAGACAGATCGTTCAATAAAGCGAGTAACTTGCGCCCGTCTGTTCTTTCACGCACAAAGTGGAAAGAAAGGTCTCGAAGAGAAATGGACAGCCGAAGCTGTAGCAGAGGGAGGAGAGCCAAACCGCCCGAATACTGCTTCGCGTTCTGCCGCTTGCGGAACAGAGCAGCACGGTGCAAACTCCGATGCTTTGAGTCACGCATTCGAGACATAGGTACCTTCGACGAGCATTTCGTCGCTAACGGTAATGTTGTAAACAGATCGGGGGAAAATTGAATGACCTCCTCCCTTCCTCAGTTGTGGTTTACGGTCCAAATGATTTCAAGGGGACTCTTTTCCATTATTAATCAATAAATTTTCCTGCTATTTTTTGCATCATTAATGAGCCAAACTGTTGTTTGAACCTTGTGTACTGCATTACTGCATCGTACACTTGTCTCTTGTTGTAGTGGGAGCAAGACGGGGACAACCATTTAGCTGATTGAATTTGAAATTTCGCCTCTGTCTGGTGGTTGACGGGTGACCGAGACTTGCGGGTGTTGCCTGTTGTCGGTCGGTTTTGCAAGCCGAAGAAAAATCCTAGCACTACCAGTGGCGAGAGGCAAGAGCATCGGAGCGACCCAAGCGAATTTGATAGACGTGCCCCGGCAACAAGGCTGTCGGCACAGATCCTGACCTGGCGAGCTGAACCCGAGGCACGTGAGGTTACCTGGCACCCGGACAGCGGACGTGAACTTGGAGGAACCTGGCGAACGAGCGCGCCCAGAATCCGAGCCACATGCGAGCAGCTCGTCTGGCCGGCGCATTGTCTGATGGCGGGGGTGCTGTTGTGCCCGGCCAAAGCCGCCCAGAAATTCAGCCGGACGCCAAAGTTGAAGTTGAATTTGAAAGTTTATTTTTGGATAAAAAAAAAAAACGACGTACAAGAATATAAAGTCAGGGGCCCATGGTACAAGACCGCAGGTGGGACCTCCCATGGTAATAGATTTCGATAGGCAACATAAAGAATATTATTATTGTAAGAAAATTTATGAAGCAACACTGAAAATAAATAAATAAATAAATAAATAAATAAATAAATAAATAAATAAATAAATAAATACATAGTAAAGAGTGCATTGCCGACAGATTTACATACAAAAACAGAATATAGGAAAAAGTACAAAAACAATAACGAATTCCGCGACACAAAAGACAAATAGAGAAATCAGAAATGAAGAATTTTTTTTTTAATTTCAACTTGAACAAAGAAAGTGTATTAGTTTGCTTAATGTCGAAATTCGAAGAATTCCAAAATGATATGGACGAAAATTGAAGGCCTTGTTTCCCGTAGTTAGTATTGACCTTCATCATCATCATCATCATCATCATCATCAGCCTGATTATACCCACTGCAGGGCGAAGGCCTTTCCCATATTTCTCCACTTAACCCGGTATTGACCTTAGGTAGTAGAAAATTATTACGTAGATCGAACCGTGTAACGCTGTCATTTTTGATCATGCCGGAAAGAAAAATGCTAAATGGGAGCTGATGGTGAAGGATCATAAAGAATAGAATACCGATATTATAAAGATAAAGAGCCGAGAGGGGTAGAACATTTAAATTCATGAACAGAATGTGCGACGGTGACGACGAAGAGGAAGGATAATTAAGGGAATTAAAAAATAATTACAAAATGTGTTCGCTATTACTTCAGGATTAAGTAAAAGAGTCCCCATCGTGGAAAATAGATTTAACTAGATTGGGCGACTTTCCAATGTTCAAAACTCATCAAGAAGCTGCCATTTTCATTTAGAATTATTAGATTCCTTGGATCATTGGTTTTCATAATAGCTTCGTTTATTGTTTTCTAGAAGAGATGATAGTATACTAAAATACCTGATGTATCGCGATTTAAGCCGAAGATTAAATGGCTGGCGTTTAGTCTTCTTATACAAGTTTTTTTCCGCTGTGAGTTTAAGAGAGCAGTAGTTATCAATGGGGAAAGAGGGGTATCATACTTTCGCGAGGATGAACTAAGTGACGAGCATTTATTAATTGCTGATACGATTATTGTCGACAGCAGGTGAAGAGCCACTTCTGGATTCGAGATACCCAAAATGAATGGAAGATCGGTGTTACATAAGTTTCAATGTATTTATCACTATTGAAAACTAATTTCTGTGTAGACTTGTAGTTAATACCATGAGATGATAGTGCATAAAGAAATACCGGAAAATGATCACTGATGTCACACTCTATCATGCCAACCTGAGGAGCGATGGTAAAATTGGAGAGAATGTGATCAAGTAAGGAATGCGAGCCGTGGTCAGTACAACGTGTAGGGGTGTTAGTGAAATTTGTGTAACCATAACTGTAGAAACAGGTCGTGTAGTCGACACTGATAGGATTGGTCATGTCAAGCAAAGTAATGGTAAAGTCACCCATGATGAATACATTATTACTTTCGAGGGATAGTTTATGAAATGCTTGGTGAAAAGCTCGGCGGAATTGAGACGCAATATTGCAAGGGGTTCTGTAAATAGCGCCGCATATAACATTCTTTGTGTGAGCAGCAGATCGACAATAAAGTTCGATCTTAACAGATTCGCATTTGGGAACATTCAAGCACAAATCAAGGCGTCTTTTGTAGGCGACGTGCTTTGAAACAAAGATAGCAGAGCCGCCATAGGCAATATCAACACGGCTTGCACATTCGCATGAATAACCCCGAAAAGCATACAAGTCTTTATCAAGGGAAGATAGCAAAGTTTCAGAAAATGATATGATTGAAAATTGATGTTGAATGGAAGTAAGCAAAGCAGTTCAGTTAAGTTCAGTCGTTCAGTCGTGTCCGACTCTTCGTGACCCTATGGACCATATCACGCCACGCTTCCCGGTATCTCACTATCTTCCTAACATCACATAACTTCATCTGCAGCGCCTCGAGGATGCCATCTAACCATTGCGTTCGCTGCCTACCCCTTCTCCGGTGACCCTCAACTTTTCCCAACATCAAATCTTTCTCCAGCGACTCCTCCTTTCTCATCAGATGAGCAAAGTAGCTGAGCTTTAACTTTAGAATTTGACCGTCCAATGAGCAGTCAGGGTTTACGGTCGACAATATCGACTGATTTGATCTTCTGGCCGTCCAAGGAACTCTCAAGAGTCTCCGCCAGCACCACAATTCAAACGTGTCAATTTTTTGGCGGTCAGCCTTCTTCACAGTCCAACTCTCGCATCCATACATCACAACTGGAAGTACCATAGCACGAGTTATACGCATCTTGGTTGGCGTGTAATGTCTCTGCTCTTTACTAGGCGGTCAAGGCTAGCCATTGCTCTCTTTCCCAGAAGCAGGCGTCTCCTAATTTCATGGCTGCAGTCTCCTTTCGGGGTAATCTTGGAGTCCAAGAAGTGAAAATCTGTCACAGCTTCCACTTTTTGTCCCTTGATGCTCCAGGCCTTGATAGGGCAAGACGCCATGATCTTTGTCTTTTTAATGTTCAGTTTAAGCCCAAACTTCTCTCTCTTCTTGTATGCGCATCAGATGTCTCTTGAGTTCCACTTCACTTTCTGCCATTAAAGTGGTATCATCCGCATATTGTTCACAAAATCCGGGTACTTCACTGCGAAGCACTGGTGCCCTGGAGGCGAGCCGTGCCAAGGGGAGAGAAGCGACGGGTTTGAACATGAGCTGATCATCCAGACAGCTCGGCGTCATTGAAGGCTTGCTCGGCGAAAGAAGACAGCTCGGCGCCCTTCTCGCTCCGCGGCATATTTGAAGCAATTGAGGGCGCTCTCCCATTGGCCCTGCGAATGTGCTGCCGTCGGATTGGACCATTTCAGCGTTAACGGATGCTCGGTTACGGAGACTCAAGTGCTTCTGCTGGAACATGCTGGAACAACCTGGAACATTGTAGAATCATATGGAGTGATCGGAATCTTTGAGACAGATCTCGGCGCATCGTTCACGACAAAGAAAATGATAACGCGTCGTATCGCGACAAGAAGCCTAAACAAACTTGGATTGATAAGCGCGCCAGAATCACAATGATAAGGCCCCACGCCAGGGGCTGTCGAACAGGAACAAATAAAGATTTAAACAGTTCGCGGTTTTACTCCCCCCCCTTAAAATACATCGCCTCGATGTTTCAAAATAAACAGACATGAATATAAACATTGCGAAGCAAACATGAATAGCCTTTCGCGCGCATAATATGGCTTAACGCGTGCAACATGCACAATTTCTGCATGCACTCGGCGCCGCTGTGATGCTGCCGCGCCGTCAGGAACCACCTCGTAGTTCAATTGTCTTAGTCGGCGAAGCATCTTGTACGGGCCGAAGTATCTAAAAGCTTTTCGCTCAGTTCGCGGCGGCGAATCGGCGTCCTAACCCAGACTTGATCTCCCGGCTTGCACTCAGCAATCTCTTCGTAAGTTGTAACACCGGGCGTCGGTTCGTTGCTGATTTTCAATGCGCATTTGGGCGAGTCTTTGGGCTTCCTCTGCACGTTGAAAGTAGGCGGCGACGTCCAGGTTCTCCTCATCGGTTACGTGTGGCAGCATTGCGTCAAGCATCGTCGTGGGTTCCCTGCCATACTCAAGGGTGAACGGGGTCGACCTGGTTGTCTCCTGGATGGTGGTATTATAAACGAAGATGACGTAGGGTAGAATGGCGTCCCATGTCTTGTGTTCGGCGTCGACGTACATTGCAATCATATCCGGAATAGTTTTGTTGAGACGTTCCGTAAATCCATTTGTCTGGGGATGGTACGCTGTAGTTCGTCGATGGATAGTATGACTGAATTCCAGAATGGCTTGCGTCAGCTCTGCCGTAAATGCTGTTCCCCTGTCGCAAAAGAGAGAGGGGGCGCCGTGTCGCAAAAGAATTTGTTCGATACAAAACTTAGCGAGTTCTGGCGCAGTATCATTTGGCCGTGCTTTTGCTTCAGCATAGCGGGTAAGGTATTCGGTGGCCACGATAATCCACTTGTTACCAGCAGATGGATATGGAAAGGGGCCGAGGAGATCCATCTCAATTTGTTGGAAGGGCAGGGTTGGGGCGGTATTAGGTTCAGCAGCGCAGCTAGTCTGATCGGCAGCGTCTTGTGTCGCTGGCACTCACGGCACGTTTTCACGCAATGGGCAACGTCGGCAGGCAGTCGTGGCCAGTAGTACTTCGCCTGGATTCGATGCAACGTGCGTGCAAACCCGAGATGCCTTGCTGTTGGCTGGTCGTGTAACGCATGGAGAATGTCCTGCCTGAGGCTTTTAGGCACGCGGTCTTGTTGGGATGAAGTTCTTCTTTACGAGGACTTCATTGCTTAAGGCGAACGAAGGTAACTGACGCCTAAACACAGCAAGAGGGGAAGCAGTCTTGCCTTCCAAGTAATCGGCTGTCTTTTAGCTGAGGCTGGTTGGTTGGTTTGGTTGGTTTGTGGGGTTTAACGTCCCAAAGCGACTAAGGCTATGAGAGACGCCGTGGTGGAGGACTCCGGAAATTTCGACTACCTGGGGTTCTTTACGTGCACTGACATCGCACAGCACACGGACGCCACTCCGTTTCGCCTCCATCGAAACGCAGCCACCAAGGTCGGGTTCGAACCCGGGTACTCCGGCACAGTAGTCGGCTCTGACAGTAGCTGAGGCTCTGATCGTTGTTGTGCGAAACTGCTGGCGCTTACTGGCCCCAGAAAGGCGTCGTCGTCATCGTCCTTCTGGGGAGCGTCGATGGGAGCGCGGGATAAGCAGTCTGCGTTAGAATGCTTGCGGCCCGACTTATAGACTACAGTCATGTCAAATTCTTGAAGTTGTAGGCTCCATCGAGCAAGGCGACCGGAGTGGTCTTTCAAATTAGCCAGCCAGCAGAGCGCGTGGTGGTCGCTTACCACCTTGAATGGTCGACCGTATAGGTATGGACAAAACGTAGAAGTGCCCTGCTGGGTGACTTCGGCTTTAGTAAGGGACCTGCTAGCGTAGGCGATTACTTTCTCCTGTCAGGCACTATTATGGACGAGAACGGCTCCTAGGCTTCGCGACAAAGAAAATGATAACGCGTCTATCGCGACACCCAGCAGGAACAAACACGGGATACAGAATTGATAAGCGCGCCACAATCCCAATGATAGGCCACATGCCAGCGGCTGTCGAACAGGAACAAAAACGATTTAAATAGTTCCCGGCAATATATACGTCCTCTCCGACCAACCCTTGCAAGACGCTCCTGACCGATTTCGTCAGCCTACGTTTGACAACAACTCGGCATTACACTATCGCAGAAAAGACCAGATTCGCAGTCTTCTTCAAAGCTACAGTGATATCTTCTCGTCAGCATCGAAGGTGCGTCAAACCCCACACACCAAGCACCGAAATAAACGGATGAACGCGCCCGACATCTTCGCCAAAGCCACTACCCCGTATCGCCGCGAGAACGACATCAATCCGCGAACGAGTCGATGAAATGCTTCGTGCCGACATTACCCAGCCATCAAAGAGTCCCTGGGCAGCACCTGTCATTCTGGTGGAGAAGAAAGACGGACACTTCATTTTTGCGTCGATTACCGTCGCCTAAACACCATAACTAAGAAGTATTTTTACCCTCTCCCTCATATCGACGACACACTCGAACGGCTCTGCAATGCAAGGTACTTCTTATCGATGAACCTTAAGAGTGCTTGTTGGCAAACTGAGGTCGACGAAAGTGATCGCGAGAAGACCGCATTCATCACACCGGACGGTCTTTTCCCGTTCAAGGTAATGCCATCTCGCCTCTGCTCCACATCGGTGACGTTGCAAAGAGTAATGGACACTGTGCAGCCGGGCTTGAAGTGGCAGATTTGTCTGGTATACTTGGATGATGTCGTTGTCGATTCCTCGAGTTTTAAAGACCATATCTCAAAAGGCTTCGGGGAGTGCTAGAAGCTATCAAGGTTTCAGGGCTAAATTTTATAGCAGAGAAATGCCAATTCGTCTACGAAGAAAACGTGCCGCGAGTGCCAGCGACGCAAGACACCGCCGACGAGACCTACCGGCCACTGAACCCGATTCCACCTCCAGCTAAGCCCTTTCAACAAAGAGGGATGGATATCCTCGGACCCTCATGAACTTCATCGACGCGAAACAAGTGGATCATCGCGGCTACCGAATAGATAGGCTGAAGCAAACGCCCTGCCTAATGACTCCACATTGGAAGTGGCCAAGAATAAATTCTCCTCCGACACGGCGCCCCAGAAGTGCTCATCATGGACAGGGGAGCAGGAGAACTGACGCAATCCATCTTTACCTATATTTATACAAACAACCGACGTAAAACGGCTTACCATCCCCAGATGGACTTATAAGCGTCTAAACAAAACGATTGTGGACATGATTGCTATGTACGTCGATACCGACTTTATTCTGCCTTACGTGATTTTCCGCCGTCCAGGGATGACCACGGCGACGTCCTTCCAGCTTGTGTATGGCTCTCAAGACAACGCTCGAAGCAATGCGGCCGTTCGTAACAGACGAGCGGCTGCCGGCAACATTCAGCGTGCCCGACGACTCGCACGGCTGCGTATTAAAGACCAATAACGCATCGACGCCCGACAACACAGCTTGCGACGACACGACGCAGAGTACAAGCCGAGAGACCATGTCTGGGTATGGACGCCGATTTGACCTCACGGAATAAGTTAAAAGCTGTTACATCGATGCTTCGGTCCGTAAAAAATTCTTCGCCGCGTCAGACAACTGGACTACAGAGTCGTTCCCGACGGCCCGGCATCATCACAACGGCGATGCGCGGCCCAGAAATCTTCAACGTACGTCTGAAGCCGAATTATGCGCATTAAAGAATTCGTGATGTTTAAACTTTCTAATGTTTATATATACCTTTCTGTGTTTATTTTGAACATCGGGGTGATATTTTTAAAAAGGGGGAGTAATGCCGCTAAGCATTCAAATGTTGATTTTGTTCTTCTTTGGCAGCCGCCGGAATGCCCCCTATCATTCTGATTCTAGCGTACGAATCAATTCTGTATTATTTGTTTCTTCATGCTCGTTGTCGCGAGACGCCGCTTTATCATTCACTTTATTGCGGCAGAGGATTCGAGATGTATTTTAAATGGTTCCAGCCACGCGCTTGTATTTCTTGAATGTTCCAGGCCATGCAAGTCACCGTTCGGAAATTTGTCTAGATGTTTCTTCGCCGCTTTTAAATTGAGCGCTGACGAATGAAAAGGGCATTCTTTGTTCGACCCCGACCATCGCCGCCGCCGAGTTTCTCAGTTCTTTTCCGGGCTCAAGTAAGCCAATAAAGAGTTTATTCAATTGACGTTCAAGTCTCTTTATTTGTGGCCAACGGCATTGTCACCATTACGTGGCAAGGCAATAAGATGTTTACGTTTTTTCTCTAAACGGCCAGTTATATATGGTCGCAACGTCACCGTCAATTTATGTGCATGATTAGTCGTTTGTTTGCCATATTCATTAGGCGCTTGTTTCTATCGCACAGTTTAGTTTCTAGCATATACTTTATTGGCCAAGAAAATGCCGTAGAAGCGCATCTCTCTATGCAACTTGTTATGAGAGCGAAATGAAGTTTGGAAAAAGTCTGAAGTGAATTCACATGTGACTGCATCTCTCCATGCACAATATTTGTAAAAAAAAATTAGAAACCTACCTTCCCAGCGCTGCGTCCGTAACTGTTCCACTATGGAGACAGTTATACAATACATAAGCTTTGATATCGAATTAAGCTCAATTGTAAAACAACTATTTTTTCACAAGAGCGATGTGACGGGCTAGTTGGCATTGCATATATGTATGTAGCACAGTTATACAGACAGTTATACACGCGAGGAAAGACACACACAGGGGCGCTGAATAACAGCTGAAAATTTTATTTCGATACAGTACCTTTGAATGGAACTAGGAGTAGGCGAGAACTATGAGTAGGTTTCCTTGTCAATAAGTATATAGCGGGTAATATAGATGAATTCTATAATATTAATGAGAGGGCGGCAGGCATCGAAAATAGATTTAATAAGTGGTATAAACTGAAGGTTGTACAGTAATATGCACCTACATGTAGTTATGATGACCATGAAGTTGAAAGCTTATACGAAGATGCAGAATCGGCAATGCGAAAAGTAAAGACGCAGTATACTCTACTGATGGGCGACTTCAATGCCAAGGTAGGGAAAAAGCAGGTAGGAGACCAAGCAGTAGGTGACTATGGCATTGGTTCTAGGAATAGCAGGGGGGAGTTATAGTTGAGTTTGCTGAGTGTAATAAGTTAAGAATCATTCTTGAGCAAAGGGAAGAACCGGAAATGGACATGGAAAAGTACTAACGGGCAGCCTAAAAACGAAATTGACTTCATATTGTCACGGTGTGAAGTCTGATCAGAAGTCACCGCGGGACGCAGGAGTTAGAGAAGTCACAGTGCGGCAGGAAACTAGCAGGCCCGCTTCAACAGAAGATCTTCGGTTTCTTCGCCTCGAGGAGGCACACGTTCGCGATCAGCGCAGAGGGAAGATAAAGAATGCAGCCTGTCATTGCCCTCCTGGGTACAAGAAGCATCGCCCCGATGCTGGAAGTGTGGGTAGAGATAAAAAGCAAGCATTGCACGAAGGGCAGTTGCTCGCGCACAGAAAGAGTCAACAGTATCGGTCGTAATACGGTTTCAGGCGGACCACGTGGACCACGTCCGGGAGCGTGGAGCGTCGGGACTTTTTAAATCCATCAGGAACAACCTCACAGGTTAGGTCCCCGACTTGGCTTACCACTTTGTACGGACCAAAGTAACGACACAGCAGTTTCTCGCTGAGGCCTCGTCGAAGTACAGGAAACCAAACCCAGACACGGTCTCCAGCTGTGTACCGGGCGTCACGGTATCGGAGGTTGTATCGTTGGGCATCGCGGCGTTGCTGATTCTGAATTCGCAGCCTGGCCAGCTGACGGGCCTCTTCGGCGAGGTGCAGAAAGGTGTGGACATCTGTTTGTTGGTTGCCGTCGTCTAGATGTGGTAACATGGCATCAAGCATTGTGCCCACTTCACGGCCATGGACCAGACGGAAAGGTGTCATGTTGGTTGTTTCCTGGACCGCTGTATTGTATGCAAAGGTAACGTACGGGAGCACTTCATCCCACGTTTTGTGCTCTACGTCGACGTACATTGAGAGCATGTCAGCGAGTGTTTTGTTCAAACGTTCGGTCAAGCCGTTCGTTTGAGGATGGTAAGGTGTCGCCTTCCTGTGTTCAGTATGGCTGTGAATTAAAATCTACGGCAGCAATTCGGCAGCAAATGCGGTTTCTCTGTCTGATCGAAATCTCGGGTGCGCCATGGGGCAGGACAACGCAATTGATGAAAAACTTTGCAACCTCTAAGACAGTACCGTTGGGTAGAGCGGAGGGTTCCGCGTATCGTGTAAGGTAATCCGTAGCAATAACGTCCCACCGGTTACCGGAGTGTGAAAGGGGAAATGGTCCCAGCATGTCCATGCCAATCTGCTGGAATGGCCTCGATGGTGGGTCTATTGGCTTCAAGAGTCCGGTGGGCTTAGTCGGCGGCACCTTACGACGCTGACAGTTGCGACACATTTTCACATAGTGTGAAACGCCTGAGTTAAGTCGAGGCCAGTAGTACTTTTCCTTGAGCCTTGCAAGCGTGCGGGTGACTCCCAAATGTCCAGAAGTTGGTTCATCGTGGCAAGCTTGTAAGATTTCATCACGTAGACGCATAGGTACAACATTCAGGTACGGCGTTTGGCTGGCGGGAAAGGTTTTCCTAATGAGGACACCATTGCACACACATAACGATAACAGAGCACGCTTGAAAGCTCTCGGGGCGGTTGTACATGCACCGTTTAGATAGTCCATGATGTGACGAAGTTCGGGATCAGCAGATTGTCTTTCAGCGAGGCACTCTGTGCTGATGGCATTTAACAGTATGGCCTCATCAGAAATTTCATCTGCGGGGGGATCTAGAGGGACCCGTGAGAGGCAGTCGGCGTCCGTATGCTGGCGGCCAGATTTGTACGTGACAGTTAAGTCGAATTCCTGTAATCGTAGACTCCATCTTACAAGACGGGTTGAAGGGTCATTTAGGGTTGCAAGCCAACATAGTGCATGGTGGTCAGTCACTAATTTGAATGGTTTCCCATAAAGGTATGGCCGGAATTTCGACGTCGCCCACACAATGGCTAGACATCCTTTCTCTGTTGCAGAATAGTTCGATTCCGCTTTAGATAGACAGCGACCAGTACTATTCACAGCTTGCTTAGAGGAAGTATTCAGAGACTTTTAATGGGAGCAGTTAAGGGTAAGGGTAGATGGAGAATACCTCAGTAATCTGCGATATCTTGATGACATTGCTTCGCTAAGTAACTCGGGGGATGAACTGCAAATAATGATTGATAACCTGGACAGGAAAAGTAGAATGGTAAGCTTAAAAATCAATATGCTGAAGACTAAGGTAATGTTCAACAGCCTCGGGAAGGAACAGCAGTTTACGTTAGGTAACGAAGCACTGGAAGTAGTAGGCGAATATGTCTACTTTGGACAGGCAGATCCGGATCATGAAAAGGAAATAAGAATATTAGGATATGGTTTATGGTGACCACCTCTCGGCACTGTTCGCATATGGGTTTGTCTTTCTTTGCTAGGGTGAAGTTATGAGTCAGGTGGGTGTGTCCGATACGAAGGCAGCATAAGATTACTTCAGTAAAACGTTCTTGACGGCTGCATGTTTTACATTCTTCTATAACTGGTTTTACTAAGTATAGCTTCTTATTAACTTCGTTATCCCATGCATCCTGTCACTTTTGTCTCAGTGTTCTTTGTATGAATTTTATGGCATCATTGTGTGAAATTTTCACTTTCAGTACTTGAGCATTGCAGGCGGACGCGGCACATGCATGAGCCCTCTCATTACCGCTGATTCCAACGTGGCTTGGAACCCAGCAAAATTTTATATTAAGTCCTTGTGCTTTTGCTATCACTAAGTAAGAAACTATGTCCCCTACTAAAGGTTCTATAGCATTTTTTGATGTAGTGATGCCAATACGCTCAGAGAGTCTGTATAGATGATACTGATTTCGATGTTTTGTTGACTATTTATCTATTGCTAGGGATACGGCGGAGCATTCGGCAGTAAATATTGAGGCACACTGTGGTAACCTTACTGGTTTTTCCTGTTTGTCTTCTATTACTGCACTGCCTACATGAAATATTGTCTTCGAACCATCTGATTGATGTACAGTGTTCACGAGGGGCAGTTTGTAAGTATGGAATAACAGATATGTTTCGGTAACGAACGAATTTTCAGAACGTATGAAAGTGTAAGCATTGTCCTCCTGTATTTTAGTGGCGGTTCGTTTGCTTCTACATACAGACTTGCCACCAGCGATGTCCTGGATGTACCAGTCGAAAGACGCAGACCTAGGTTATGTACTGGGTCCAGTCGTTTAAGATATGACAGTCTTGCTGACCCATAGACCACGTACCCGTAATCTAAACAGGAGCGTACTACTGAGCGATAGATATGGAGAAGACATATCCTATCAGAGCCCCAGTGTCTCAATGAGAGTACTTTAAGGATGTTGAGAGCTCGAGAGGCTTTGACTTTCAAGTTGTTTATGTGTGGGAGGAATGTGAGCTTCTTGTCAAATGTTAGTCCTAAAACTTTGTGTTCTTGCTTTATCGGGAGTATGGTTTCATTTAGGTGCTGCAGGCCTCTCCTGAGAGAGAAAAGAACGGCAACTGTTTTCTGTGGTGAAAACCTAAATCCATTTTTTCTGCCCAAAGACTAAGTTTCTTTAATGCTAGTTGCATCTGTCGTTCACACGTCGATAGGCTGAATGATGTGCATGCGATTTGGAGGTCATCGACATAAAGTGATTTCACAACAGACTGTGGGATTATTTTGGCTATGGAATTCGTTTTTACAATGAAAAGCGTAGTACTTAATATGCATCCTTGCGGTACTCCGTTCTCTTGTGTAAAGTTCCTCGAGAGTGTAGAACCGAGGCGTACTTGGAACGAGTGGTCGGACAAAAAAATCTTTTAAGCAGTTCAACACTCTGCCGCGGATTCCAAGGTCTGCCAGATCCCGAAGTATCCCAAATCGCCAGGTGGTGTCCTATGCTTTTTTCATATAAAAAAAAAACCTGCCATACTGTTTATGTATGAAGGCTTCTTGGACTGTGTTTTCAAGTCGAACTAGATGATCAAGTGTTGAACAAGCTCTTCTGAAGCCGCACTGGTGGGCATCAAGGAGTTCACGAGCTTGAAGAATGAACAATAACCTTGTATTGACTATGCTTTCGAATGATTTGGCAAGGCAGCTAGTTAGGGCTATTGACATGTAACTAGTATGAGAGTTTGGCAGTTTTCCAGGCTTCAGGAATGGTACAATGACAGCCTTCTTCCAAGCATCGGACATTTTGCCTGACGCCCAGATTTTGTTAAAAAATTCAGGAGTGCTTCTACTGCATTTTCGGACAGATGGGCTAGCATTTGATAGTGTATCTCATCGGGGCCTGGTGTAGTTTTCTTGCCATTAGCTAATACTCTATGGAGTTCCTGAACTGTAATTAAGTTATTGTAGGGTTCGTTGGTGTAACCATTTGTAGGAAGTCTCTGTTTTTCTGCTGTGTTTTTATACTTTAGGAAGGAGTCTGTGTAGTGTAGGGAACTAGAAACATGAGAGAAGTGTTCTCCCAGTAAGTCAGCCTGCTCGAGAATACTTGTTTGTGCATCAGGGGGTGTAAGGAAAGGAAATGCAAAAGGAGAGAATTTGCCATCGAGTTTACGGACTTGCTCCCACATTTTCTTTGCTGTGACGTAACTGTTTATTGCAGACACATAACCTTGCCAAGATCTTTTTTCAGCATCACGTCGGATATTTCGAGCCTTAGCCCTTGCCCTTTTATATTTAATTAAGTTTCCCTGTGTAGGGTATCGACGAAAAACTCCCCAGGCTTTGTTCTGCTCCTTTTTTTTCCTCTCTACATTCCTTTGTATACCAGATCTTTCCATTCCTTGGTACTACTCCCGAAGTCTGGGGGATGGCTAAATGAGCAGCGGCAATGATACATTCTGCGAACTTTTCATTTTGCTCATTAACATCGAGACTGTCCGAAAAGATTTTTTCTAAAGCGGCATATTTTTGGAAGAGTGCCCAGTCGGCTAGATACAGTTTCCAACGCCGTGGTTTAGTAAAGGTGATTAATGGCGACGATGTTAGACTGATAATGATGGGACGATGATCGTTTCCATAAGGGTTGTCAATAACATTCCATCTAAAATCAGTGAAAAGACTTGGTGAACAAAAGGACAAATCAATACAACTCCTTTTTCCAGTGCTCGAATAACAGTAAGTGTGTTTGCCCGTGTACAGGAGGCAAACATTGTTGTTGAGAACAAAATCTTCTGAAATCCGACCGCTCCGTTTTTTCAGTTCCCTAAAAGGATGAATGAGCATTAAAATCCCCTACCAAAATACATGGCTCCGGTAGTTGCATTAAAAGTGGTTGTAAATCATTAGGTGCAATAGTGAAATGAGGTTCGATGTATAAAGAACATATTGTTATTGTTTTAAAATGCACCACGGTGACTGCAACAGCTTCAATTGAGGTTTTAAGGTTGATTCCTCGTATCGCAACGCCACCTTGAACCACGATAGCAGTGCCTCCAGAGAGCCTGCTTGAATTCTGTCGGTCACAACGGAAGACCTGATACTTTTTAAGAAATTTTTTGTTCTGTGGTCCGAGAGTGGTCTCCTGGAGACACAACGCAACTGGACAAAATGAATTTAACATGTCAGTTATATCAGTGTAGTTGTGTAAAAGCCCGCGACTGTTCCAGTGAACTAGAAATGCCATGGTGACGGATTAGTTGGGGATAGGGTTAAAAATCTATGTTGTTGGGTCTTTTGGACCCGTTATTGGGACTTCAATCATTCTTTTACGCTCGAGAGAGCTTTGCGGCCGCTGCTGCGGGGGCAAGGGAGGCGATGTGTCCATCACATCCTCAGATGTGCTGGACCTTCGTGCAGAAGGCACGGATACACTTGTATTTGACCTCGCCCCTGGCGACAAGGCCTTTAGGCCTGCTGACCTGGGGGTCGGCGTGGCCTGTTTTGGGGGTGGTGGAGTAGCACTAGCTACATCCATAGAGGGCGCGGATGGCCCTGCACCACGGTCACTAGATGTGACCTGGGCAGATGCCGATGTCTGCGATGACGCTGCGCCTTGTTGCGTCATCACAGAGTAAGTTGGATTCTGCACCAATAAAAGCCGCTTTCTTGCCTCTCCGAAAGTAGTATTCTCAGTGATTTTCAAGCTTACAATCTCTTTTTCCTTTTTCCATATAGGGCAAGATCGTGAGTAGGCTGGACGACTGCCCTCATAGTTTCGCAAACGTTTGCTTCTGTGTGACAGTTGTCAGTGCCATGTTCGTTGGAGGAATTTTTGCGCAGGTGAGGCGGCCTCGGCAGCTCTGGGAGCTGCGGCCGTATCTTTGGTAATTGTAGGGGCGGCGTGGGTTGGGATTGTACAGTCTGAGTTTGAGTTTTTGACCTAATTGTTGTCTTTATCTCGTTATGTCTTTAGTTTGAGTCTTGTTATTGTCTCTCCTGATTTTGATTCGATATACATTGGTTACATTTTGGTCTCTTAGTCCTTCTAGCATTTCCTCCTCAGTCAGGTATTTGAGATCATTATCTGAAATGACTCCACGAACTGTATTGAGTGACCAGTGGGGGATGATTGAGATAGGGATGTCCCCGAACGACGTAACGGTTGTTAGCTTTTCACTCTGATGGTTATACAGCATTTCTAGGAGGAGGTCAATTTGGTAGTCTCTTAATTTTGTAGCCCTGACCAATGGCACCTGTGAGCGCCTTTGTCACTAAGAATGGCGAGACCTGACGGGCAGTTGTTTCTGGGTTTTCAAAGTGCACGACGTGGAAGCGGGGAAAGCTGTTGACATGGTTCGTAAAGAACGTTTTTGTCATATCGGTGCGCCCTCTCACTGGGAAGACGATCAGTTTAATAAATGGAAGAGGCCATGTAATTCAATTTTTGTTCGGTTATGATTCCAGCCACCCACCATGGAGTCCAGCAAGGGGAAGAGATAGGAGCTTGAACAAGCACCCTGCCCATGCCAGCTGTACATCTCAACTATAACCTCATATGGGGCAACACAGGGTAGTTACTCCACACAAGGTTAATCCTCACCGCTGGGAAGTAAGGAAAAACTAAGAGAGTATAGGAGAGCTTTAGGATATACGTTAGGAAAGCGAAAGATGGAGGGGAGGATAGAAAAAGGTGACTGCCGATTTCCCCCAGGTGGGTCAGCCTGGATGTGCCGTCTATGGGAAGCGTGGGCCAAAGTGCTATGTTGCCTCCGCCGAGGGGCCTCAAAGGTCCAAACACTCGGTATAAGCTCAACCACCAGGATCCCCTTTTCCCCAGACACGGTGATGCCACGCACGGCTAAGCGTGGGTGCTGGGGTCCGTAGTGTCGCACAGTACACACAAACACCTGCTCTAACAGGTGCCCCCTTGCGGGGCATTTGAAACAGGTGGGTACCCGGCGGCACCAGGGATCGAACCCAGTACATCTCGAATGCGAGGCGGATGCTAGAAAGAAGGTGCATGGTGGCCTGAGTGCACAAAGTTGTGTAAGTTGGTGGCGGTGGTGGAGGCGGCGGCAGGATGTGGTTGAACGAGTTGTGCAACACGCGACTCGATGGGTAAAAGTGTGCCGGCGGTGGAGGGGAAGCCGCACTGGACCTCTCCTGTTCCACCGATGAGCCTATGCCAGGAAAGATGTTGCTCAAGTTGAAGTAGAGCACGTGCCTTGACGGCGCAACTGCTGCGCAGCTTGTGTAGGGCGTTGCCACTTGGGCTGCAGAAATGCTGGAGCCGGATGCCATGGATGCGACTGATGATGATGATACTGAAGTGGCCACACTGCTGCTGTGCTGCTCATTTCTATGCAGCGAGCTGTGGTAGTGTGAGAAAGTGGGAGCTGCGCTGGATGAGTGGGAAGGTGATACGCCTGGTCTGTTCAGGCTGAGATTGAAGCTGTTCTGGTGGGACTGAGGCCTGAAGAGTGGGTCGTAGGTAACGCTACTGATGTTTGCACCACGGTCAACCTCGACACCACTGTGGCTGGGCTTTGAGTGCGGAGGGACTTGCTGATGCAGCTGTTGCTGCTTATGTGGACTACGTCCACGCTTGCGCGGTATGCGACCGTCTCAAGGCGATGGCTGATACCGTAAGGCATTACAACCTTTTTGCGCTCGCTGCTGGACGCTGCGGAGACGTCATTTTTTTGGGATTCTTGATAATAGAGTCAGCCATTGAAATTTGAAAGGCACTCGGTCTGTTGGCTAAAACTATGCTTAAATGGGAGGTCACATGACTTTTGAAGTGCGCTTTGAAAGCCCATTTTATTTCGAAAGCAATAGTACGTTCATGAACGGCCTTTCGCGTAGCAGCTACCGGTAGCCACGTATGACCTTTAGAATGACCTCTGACATCATACCAGAGTGTGAGACGGGCTACCATGTCGAGTCGTCGCGTAGCGGCGTTCGGTAGCCACGCGTGAAGACGCAGCGTGCGTATATACTCGCGTTCACCGTCTACCAAGTCAGTCGCCATGCCTCCGCAAGAGAAGACACGTCGCCTTGCTGCTGCTAGGAAGCAACGGCGAGCTACGGAGACGGATGAACAGCGTGAACAGCTTCTCGCTCGACGGCGTGCTCAAGATGCAGCTAGGCGGGCACGTCGACCTTTTGCGTGAATCCTGCTCATCTGACGATAATCCAGACTGGAGCGTGATGGATGCTCTGAACAGCGAAGCTGACTCTATCCACGTGTCCGTTCACCAGTGTAGATCCACAAGCTGTCCTAAGGCGTAGCCAAAATGTATTGCTTTCGCAACCTACCAGGCGTAACCAAAGCTAAGCCCTAGCCAATTATATTTACTATGCCCCGCTTAACAAGTTTTGTATGGGCAGACGCGAAGGGAAAAATCGGTTGTTTGACTCCAGGTTTATAAGCCCAGCAGTTGTGCTTATCCGAAAATAACAGGCACAAGTCGGGAAATCGGATTGAATGGTCATCCAGACTTTCTGCGGTAAAGATTGTCGGATACCGCTGAGTTGTACGTAGTCTTGTTACATCTTAAAACGACGAGATAATCGCGCACATAGCGGAATATTGCTACCACCACGCTCATCTCAAGAGTCTGCCCTTACCTGTCATTTCATAACTTAGGCCCTTTTCAGAGCTGGCTTTTATCGCTTTTAGGATCATATCGCGTCCTGTTTTCTAATCTACTCTTTTTTTGACATGACTACACTGATCACCGGCGTTCCCCCATCATTTCTTGTTGTTCCCCTTTCCATGTTGAAGAACGGCTGACTGGGCGAGTTGGTGAACCATGACGAACAGTAGTATAACAGCGCAACAGAATCGAGAGAAAGAGGAAAAGATGACAACAATGGCGCTTAACTTAGAACTGATTAATGAAAAACCTAAGGACCATATACATACATACACTTGGTGGACGCACATGCGCATAGTCAAATTTGATGCTGTGAAAAAATACAAATATTTAAAAACGTACGTAATAAACCTATCACGCATGTGTTGAGCCTGCCGATGCACTATCTATTGCGCAGCATGGTCATCTTTTGTAGTGTAAACGCTACAGATGTTTTACTGGCACAAACATTATGCTTCCTGTTAATATGAAAGGCCTCGGCGATTTCGCTAGTAGTATGGTAATTGTGAAGAAATGGTATATCAGTACCGACAAAGAAAGGTACACATTAAGACGCAATACAATGTTTCGCCGAACTAGTTTCATTCTTTTTAATGACTGTGCATGATCCATCAGGCTAATGTTATTGCAACGGCCAGTCTTTCCAATATACGTACAGCCACAGGACAAGGAGATTTGATAAACTACACCAATCCTGCAACTAATGAAACTATTAGCGTTGTTGCGATGAAGCACCAGAGCAAGATGACCAGCGTGGCAGGCTTCTCATTCTGAACAGCCCGTGCCATGCCTTTGCTCCGAGCACGCGATGTCCATCTTTATTTTTCTCTACTTATACTTGTAGCCCTGAGAGGGGGGAAGCGGTCCAACCAGGTCAAGATGAATATGGTCACAGCGCGATCCAGGCGACAGGAAAGACTGAGGGGGAGTCTTGGTATGGCGCGTGACTTTGGCGGACTGGCAAGCAAGGCACGAACGGGCCCACTGGCGAACGTCGATGTTAATGTTCGGCCAGACGTACCGCTGGGCAACGAGGCGCTGGGTTGCTCGAATGCTAGGATGGCAGATGTCGTGGAGGGAATGGAAAATGGTACGACGAAAGGCCTCCGGGATGAACGGTCGCGGTAGAGCCGATGATATGTCGCACCAGAGCGATCCGGGTACAAACAAATGAGGCACGAGCTGCAGACGGAGGGCTCGGGGGTGGGCACGCAGGGCTTGCAGCTCAGGGTCTTCAAGCTGCGCCCGGGCCAGAGATTGCCAGTCCACAGCAGGCTAAGACACGCCGATGGTGGTAATGCGTGAAAGTGCGTCAGCTGCCTCGTTGTCGGTTCCTTTGATATGTCGAATATCGGTTGTGAACTCCGATATGTAGGCCAGCTGAAGACGTTCACGGGCGACGTACTTCGAAGAGTTCGTACGGAACACATACACCAGAGGTGAGAACGTAAAATGGCTGGCCCTCCAAAAATTGGCAATAGTGCTGGATGGTGGAGTAGATGGCAAGCAACTCACGGCCAAATACGCTGTGGTAAGTCTCGGCAGGCTGGAGCTTCCGAGAAAAGAAACCCAGTGGGGGACACTCGGAGTCGATCTGCTGCTGGAGAACCGCACCAAAGACCACGCTAGAAGCATCCACCATGATGCGAGTGGGCGCGGAAGTCCTAGGGTGGATGAGGACGACTGAATCTGCTAGGGC
The DNA here is from genome assembly GCF_055883805.1 of Amblyomma maculatum. Taxonomy (NCBI): domain Eukaryota; kingdom Metazoa; phylum Arthropoda; class Arachnida; order Ixodida; family Ixodidae; genus Amblyomma; species Amblyomma maculatum. The sequence goes on along the minus strand of NC_139353.1, from coordinate 168,239,948 downwards.
TTGGACCGGCTGGGACCTGGGACGCTGGGACTAGCCTGACAGGCTTCTCATTCTGAACAGTCCGTGCCGTGCCTGCGCTCCGAACGCGCGCTGTACATCTTTAATTTGCTCTAACACTGATCTATAGCGTGACTGACCTGGCATCGGTCAATCACGCCAGATGCCAGGTCAATCGCGTTGTAGCGTGATTGACCTGGCATCTGTTCTTGCTTCTTGTGTCCCCAGCTTTCTTTGAACTGCTGCCCGTACCTTGCCAATTTTACTAGGGGCGGAAAACAGCACCTGTACGCCACATTTTGCTCCTACGTTTTTTTATACCGATGTGACAATGCATGTATATAAGGCATGGATACAATTTTCTTTCTTTCTTTGTTTTTTTTTTTCTAGCTGTCTGGAACACTTGAAAGCACGCAGAACCTTATCGCCCCTAGCTACAACTACAAGGTTTGCGTCTGGATAATCAGCCTCCCGACATCTATTAGCTTAGATTTCAAAACCAGGAAATTATCCACGTATCGGAATATACGAGTAATCTTTCCGGCTAGGTCGCTCTCTATTTTTCTATCGACATAGCTAAGATAAATATTGCTAAGAACAGGAGCTACTTTACCACCTATACTTACACCAAACTTCTGCATGAATACTTTATCTTCCGACATAACATAGGTGTTCTTAAGATAAAAGAACAAAATGCCAGGAAGGATCCAACAGTTATACCACACTCATTCCGAAACTAACACTCATTATTTTCATGTGTGATGCAATTCTTTACACAATGTAGAAGTTGATTATGGGGAAGAGAATAAAATACGTAGACCACATCTATGCTAAAACCCGAGCATGAAGCCGGGCTCTCGCCCAAGAGGTGTGTTACAAAGGTCTCTGAGTTAGCACGAGAAACGGGTCAATAACGGAAAGTGCTGACAAATGATTGTTAGGGTAAGAAGAGACTCGCCAAGTTTGGCACTCAGATACTATTGCCCGGAAAGAAATGCCCGGCTTATGCGTTTTTGCTGAAAAGAAAATTTCAAGAAATGGATGTTCAGGATTCTTTACTTTGCTTGCCAAATTCTCTAGCCAAAAGTCTTGCAGTAAAGCTAAAGCCGCTTTCTTCACTCAACCGGATATTTTCTGCTCCTTTAAACTGTACTGAAAACTGTTTCTCGGAAAGCCTTCTTCATCAGACTGCATAGCCCGCAAACGATTGTCACACAGATTATTGACCAACGAGCGAAACCTGTTATTCCGCCACCCAATACACTTACTACTGGCTGCAGCATCAACACACTCTGACATTCACCTAGGCCTATCATCGAACTGAGCATTGGATGACACACTTCGAACAAGAGCTAACTTCTCAACTGTTAACATCCCAGGGTCAAGGCAGAACTTTGGTCAAAGGCGTAAAGTCCTTTCATGCTTGGAATCCAAAACGACGTCATCCAAGAACAAATGCTTTCCTTCTGAGGCAGGTCTTCTCGTACATACCTTTTGGGAGGGCTGGACGGACGGCTCTCAAAGGAAATCCGTCAGCTGATCGGTAGTCGTACACCACCCATGAAACACACGCTGATTACGGTGAGTGTTCTCAGCCAGGCACATAGTCCCGGAGTAAGTCCTTGAACAGTCTCCATTGCCGCCACCATGCACTCTTGAGAATTTTTCATATTCTCCTGTTGTACCCATGTAGAAGGCCGAAGCCAGCCACAAAGTGCTTGCACATCCGGAGGGCAGGTATCATAACGACAATGTCACGAAGCAGTGCGGGCTCGGCAGATACACATGGGAATGATGGGAGACAGTATTGCAGGGTTAGCTAGATCGATGTTTCGGCACATAATAGAAGCCCATGTACAAAAAATGAAATGTAGAAGAACGGCTTTTTTTTTTAAATTTCTGCACTCCATACTGCTTAAATTACTCCTTTTTACATGTAGTGCAACCATTGATTTGCAGGAAACGACGACGGTATCGCGAAAGTGGGCGGGTGAAAAGGCGGAGCAAAGCTACATATTTCTTTTTTTCGTGCCTGTGAAAAAAAAAAAAAAAAGATGGTATAGCTCTACTATGCTTGGATATACGTAGCGAAAAGCAGTGACTACCTAGGGATCAGAATAAGTTAATTTCTCCAGTCTTGTGCGCCGTTCGCCAGCAGCTAAACTCTAGTGGGCTTCCATGTCAAGCGCGTCTAAATTGATCGGAGTTCTATAATTCTTTTACTGGAAAGGAAAGGTGCAGCATCTGTCATTCGATGGGTGGATGCATGGATGGAATATAGGAGCGTCCCCTTTAAAACGGGGTGGTAGCAGTTGCTATCATGCTTATTCCACCCCCCCCCCCCTATATCTTAATTATTGTTTTAGATTGGTTAACTAAACCATCATTCTATTTATTGATTTTTTTTCTACATTACTAACATTATGTCACTTTTCTGCTTTTAAGCCACCAATCTTCCAATCGTATATTTGCTAGCTACCATCGCAGGTTCATTCACCCTGCCACTGGTAGCTCTAAACCCCAGAGCTTGATGCAGGAAGAGTGACTGCGCCTGCATCGATTTCCGGATGGATACCATTACATTCGAGTATAAGATGGGTAATTGCTTCTGTGGATTTACCACATACTGCACATGTGTAATCTTCATTGTTAAACTTCTTTTTGTAGCTGCTTGTTCTAAGGCACCTTGATCTAGCTTCAAAAAGTAGCGCACTGCCTCTTGAGTTAACAAAAAAAGCTTCCTTCGAGATCTGCCTATTCCACTTTCGGTATACTTCCACAGCCTCCTTCTTTTCCATTGAATTTATCCAATTTTTACCATCTGCGTTTTTCACCTGTTGCTTAACGCTCTTTATTTCTTCGTCCTTGTGACCAGCATACTTACTGGTTAGTTTTCTAGTTCTTTTCCTCCATTGCGAGTCAACGTTTTTTAGGTCATCATCATCATCGTCAGCCTGACTATACCCACTTCAGGGCGAAGGCCTCTCCCATATTTCTCCGCTTAACCCGGTTCTGTGCTAGCTGCATCCACTTGACCCCTGCGAACTTCTTATACTCATCCGCCCACCTAACTTTCTGCCGCCCCCTGCTACGCTTTCCTTCCCTTGGAATCCAGTTTGTTACCCTAAGCGACCATCGGTTATCGTCTCTTCGTACTACATGTCCTGCCCATGCCCATTTCTTCTTCGTAATTTCCACTAGAATGTCGGTAACCTGAGTTATTTCTCTGACCAACTCTGCACGCTTCCTATCTCTTAATGTTACCCTACCATTTTTCGTTCCATAGCCCTCTGAGTTGTCCTCAACTTAAGTAGAACTCTCTTGGTTAGCCTCCACGTTTCAGCCCCATAGGTGAGTACAGGTAAAATGCAACTGTTGTATACTTTCCTCTTGAGCGATACCGGTAAGCTGCAAGTCATTATCTGCGAGTGCTTGCCAAATGCGCTCCATTTAAATATTTTAGCTGCCCACCTGTTACTGTCCTTTTCCTCAGGCGTTCCTCATATAATAATTTACTCTGATCTTCCCGTACTTCGAAAGATGCCCAGCCCATATCTCCCTGTACCGCCTCATTTGTGGTTTTGCCGTGGACCCCCATTGCTAACCGTCCGACGGCTCTCTGGTTTAGGTATTTCTAACGTCGACTGTACCTCTGATTTTAGGCACAAAATCGCATTTCCGAAAGTAAGCCCTGGCACCATAATTCCTTTCTAAATACCCCTCACCACCTGATACCTATTGTATCCCCACAATGCCGTATGCTGCATTATCCCGGCATGTCTTCGCCCTTTTGTCCTAAGTGATTGCTCATGCTTTTCAATGCATGCCAATACTTCGTTTACCCATACCCCCAGATATTTATATTCTGCTACTCTAGGTATTACATGGCCTTGTATTTTAAGACCCTGATCAGTAGAGCCGTTGAAAATCATCAGACCCGTCTTAACTGCGCTGAACCTGAAGCCAGAGCGTCCCCTTCGTCTCCGCAATACTTAACTAGAGTTCGCAATTCTTCCTGACTCTCTGCTAGCAGCACAATATCATCTGCATACATCAAACTGGGGAGGCGCTGCTCTGCCGCCTTTCCACCTAATCTATATGACAGGTTAAAACCTAGGTTACTTTCTTGTATTCTTCGTTCCACATTTATCGCATAAAGCATGAACAGCAGCGGTGATATAGGACAACCTTGTCTTAATCCTTTGCATGCCTTGATAGCTTCCGTACTTCTTATCTCTTCACATGTAATTTCTACTTTGTTATCCCGGTATAATTCCTTTAGGAACTATGTTATCTCCATGACCGATACTTTCTTCTTTTAATATGTTCCACAGGAGTTCCCTGCTTACGTTGTCGTACGCCCCGTTTGTGTCCAGGAAGGCCAAATACGAAGGTCTATTTTCCACTCTAGATATTTCGATGTATTGGGTAAACACGAAAAGAGGCAATCATCTAAGCGCCTACCATTTCTAAAGCCGTTCTGGAGTTCTCCGAGTATCTTGTTGCTTTCAACCCATGCTTGCACCTTTAATTTCACCGCCTGCATGGCTAACCTGTACATAAAGGATGTTATGGTAATCGGCCTGTAGGATTTTATGTGCATCCTTTCTCTTTCCCTTTATAAATCAAATTCATTTTACTCTGCCGCCAGGTGTCAGAAATTTTCTTATTCGTTGACTGTTTCCAAAACTTTTAACAAACGTTTCCTTACTTCTTGGACCAAGTTCAATAATAGCTTGATCGGAATTCCGTCTATTCCTGTAGATGTTTGTTTATTTGTTTGTTGCAGTTTGTAGCAAAAAATACAATTTTTGCCGTGGGACCGAGGCTAAAGGTGACGTACAACTGACTGGGCCTTCGGCACCACAATTGACATGTGCAACACAACGCAGCAGGCACAGAGCAGCACAAAATAGTCAGTCATATGTGAGAATGAAATACAAACACAAACCAGGGGCAAAACACATAAAATTCAATCTTTAACATACATCAAGGTAACAGTGTCAACAGTAATCGGTATTACACAACGGAAATAGGAACCAAATAATCACGTATGTTCCAAAAAGTACATCTTAATTTTGTTTTAATGTTAACAAGGAGGATGATTCTTCAAGTAGATAAAATATGTCAGGATAGCAGTTCAAGAGGTTAGGGATTTGCCAGTGAATTAACTGCATGCCATACCCGGTCCTTATGCGAGGTTTTATAAAGTTCACATTTCTAAGGACGTAATGTGGATCTGTGTTGATAAACGTAGTTAAAAACGCATTACTGTCAGTTTTGTATTGTCGGTATATAAATTCGGATAGTCGTTGTTTATAGAGGGCTGTAATACTTAATATATTACTTAGTTTAAAGTATGCAGACGCAGAATCATATCTAGACAGGTTGTGAATAAACCGAAGGCCTTTCTTTTGCAAAATATAAATCTTTTCCATGTTGGTTTTTGTACCCACTCCCCATACCAACAGGCAGTACTGAACACGAGACTGGACAGTGGAAAAATATAGTTGCTTCCTCAAGTGCATTGGCAGAAGCGGCCGAAATATATTCAGTATGCCTATGTATCGGGCTGTTTTGCTTGATACAAAGTCTACATGATAAGACCAGCGGAGGTTTTCGTGAAATAGAACACCTAAATACTTATGCACTGAAACACGTTCTAAGGAGACAGATTGGAACTAAAGTGTGACATTTTTATTTATTGGTTTATTGAAAGCGGAAAAAATTATATATTTTGTTTTCTTAACATTTAACATCAGCTGGTTTGCACAAAGCCAACTCGACAGATCTTCAAGCCATTTGTTAGCTGCAGACACTAGAGAGGGTAAGCTTGGCGAGGAAAAAAAGGCGCTTGTGTCATCGGCATAGAGCAAGATATTGGAAGTTCCAGGGATAGCAATTATATCATTTATATATAAAAGAAATAATAGAGGGCCTAGGATGGAACCTTGAGGAACACCGTATTTTATGAATTCAGGATCCGAGGCAAAATCATTTATAACGACAAACTGAGAACGGTTTGACAAGTAGCTTTGGAGCAGTTGAAGTGCGACGCCTCTTATTCCGTAGTGTGGCATTTTTCAAAAAGTATTTCAAGCTTAATTGAGTCGTAAGCTTTGTTGAAATCCAAAAAAAATTCCTATAGTACACAACTGCATGTCTATATTATGTGCTATCTTATATTTAATGAATAATAGAGCAGATTCAGTTGACTTACCTCTCTGGAAACCATACTGGGCTGCAGAGAGCAAGGCATTTTCATTCAAGTGCTTAGTTAGCCTTACATTAATTACTTTTTCTACTATCTTGGAAAACAGTGGGAGGACTGATATTGGGCGATAGTTACTGATACAATCGACGGCACCCCCTTTGTGTAGAACTATGACTTTAGCAATTTTCATTTTATCTGGAAATATTCCTGTAGATAACACCTGATTAGTTAAGTGGCATAACACTTCAGATATGTGTTCTTAGAAATATTTTTTTCAGACTTTTTCCAGTTTAGATTGGTCAGTTATAAGCTGCTTTGTATTCTGCTACCTTGTGTTGCTTCCTGATTTGCGAAGATTATGCTATCGTCGCTCTTAAATGACTCGGAAATAACAGATATAATGTAGTTCACTGCGTTGTCTCCATTTACGCAATTTCCCTCGTTATCTTGATTCCGATCCTGCTTGCTTTGATTCTTTTTACCGCTGAAGGCAAGAAGCGCCTCTCGGTGGCGTTGGAACGCACTGTTTGCCGCTTGGGCCTCATAGCTGACGGCAGATGGGTGACATCACAACCTTGATGTCACCCTAATTGAGTTACCTTATTATTTTAGTCTTTGGTACTTTCAAATTACGCGCCAATCGCAGTATCTGTCACTCACGGTATCCCGCTATAATCGTCTTGGTTGACAAGGGGAATTATGAAGAGCGTTTCACGACCCACCTCCGGCCACCGAGCGTGACGGACGTGTGCCCCATGGGCTCCTAAGGAGCGGTTTTACCGGCTCAGCTGGACCGCGGTGTCAGGAGTACTGATAAGCCAGCCGAGGATTATCAGCTGATTCCGCCCATTCTGCCCACAGGTTCGAGTGATTTGCATAGTTGTTTTGCATGGCGATGTGAAACCCAGGCCGTTTCACGTTGAAAACTTTCATGACGCTCTTGAGCGACTGTCCCTACTGTCGGAGGTGGTTGCCCTCCGGGCATATCAGATGAACCATCTGTGGGCGGTGACTTTCTGCAGTAAAGAAGCCAAGACTAAAATGCTACAGGCGGGGACGTTCAATGTCAAACACCACCGCTGTGTGGTCACTGACCATTGCAACCAGGGCGTCAGGCTAGAGCTGTTCTGGCTGCTACACGGCGTTCAAGACGACGACGTGAAGGCAGCTTTGGCTGCTTTTGGAAAAGTTACTGACACAACTGGGGACAAGGGAGAAGTTAAAGGGTGCGTCGACAAGTCTTCTACGTCGCGCTCGGTGACCTTGAAGCTGAAGATGGGCGTAACTATCGAGGAGCTACCGCACCAGCGGCGTTTTTTATTTTATGTTAAATACTGCGGACCATCCATGGTCCTAGCAGGAGGGGCACATTCAATCATTTTGCAGAGCAGGAAATGACAAGCATATGCACAGAGAAAAAAAAAGTAAGCCAGACAATCAATCAGAACTGAAGATATAGACAGGCATCGCAACATAAAACAAACCAAAACTCATGAAATAAGATGATGTCGTTCCAACTCTGTTGCAAAATTGCTGGACAGAAAAATCTGAGAAGGTAAAGCCTTCCATTCAGGTACACTTCTGCGGAAGTAAACTGTTTTTAATATGTTTGTGCTGGCGAAAATTGGTGCCAGTGAGGGTTCGTGTGCATGTCTGGTTCTCATTGTACAATGAGCTTTGACACATTTCGGCAATTTCATTTTTATTTTTCTTTGTAGGCAGCGATGAAGCAAGATGAGGCGGCTAACCTTCCTTCGGGATTCTAGGGTGTGTATGTTGTGCTGTTTCATAAGCGTTCGGGAGGGTCGCGCACTCGTCCACGTTGCCATGGAACCGGACATATACGTCGGGAGTGCCACATTGCGGGATGTGTCGTCGCTACGGCCACGAAGACGACCAGTGCATGAGAACATACGCTAATGTGGCTGCACCAGGAGGTTAACGAGGAGCGCGTCATGGATGTAGTCGAAGCTGTGGAGGCTATCCGTGAAAGCCATGAAGGCGTGGCGTCCGAAGAAACCATTCCTACCGACGGACTTGACGCTTCCAGTGCTGCAAAGTCAATACCGTCCGGCGCTAACAGTGAAGCTGTGGCTGGAAGGAAACAAGAAGAGGTGAAGGTTGCCGCGCTTGTGACGGCAGATCAGCGGAATGAAGACCAGCGACACTGAAATGCCCGTGGTGTCCACTTTGCCTGCAAAGAGGGCTCACGATGAGTCTGACAAGGCAGCGGACAATGACGGGACGGAAACACGGGGAGCTTCGTCCCAAGGAGCCTCCTGTTCGGCGTGCGGCCTACAAACCCAGGCCGAGCGTTCCTTCCGATCTAACGAGCTCGTTGCCCTCTTCGGACGCAGTTGTGGAACCCGGCCGGGCATCGGGTTCAGTGCGGAGAACACTCTAATTTTCTTGTCTGGACACCTTTCTGACGTGGTCTTCAATGCAATGTACATTTTGCGACGACTTTCAATCATTTCCATGGCTTCTCACTCAACGTCTAGCATATATGTAGAGCCACTCTGAACGTTAGAGGGTTTTCTGCGCTAAGAAGGCAAAACCAGGTAAATCGTTTTCTACTGGAAAATGATATCGACCTCTTAAATGTTCAGGAGACAAAAACTGAAAATGAAGAGCTGATATATACGATGGCTGAAGTTGACCGCGCGCGGGTTAGTGTGTGCGTAAGCCATGCATAAGGAAAGTCGGGAGGGCGTCTAATTTAACGCGGAACTGCAAAGTGACTGTGGGATCCGTATTTTATTGCGAAAGTGGCCGTATCCTATTATGTGATTTCAACTATTCTGGCATTGAGTGGAGAGCTGTGTGTGTATATGCGCCCAATAAAATTGATGAACGAGAAGCCTTTTCTTCGCCTTGTTCAACCTTTCCTGCTAAGTGAAAAACGTGTACTTTTGTTTGAAGATTTTAGCTGTGTGTGCAGACCAGAATATAAAACTAATGAAATTCTGCGCGACAGAAGTGCTGAGCGGCTTTCAAAGGTTGTTAATAAGGCAGAATTAGAAGATATTGGCATTGTACTGCAGGAAGGAGGACAACCCGAGTACACGCATTTCCAAGGCAGTAGTCATGCTAGGCTGGACCGAATTTAGGTGCCTGTTGAGTGCGTGTCCTGGTGTTCTCAGTACCAAACAGTGCATCTGAGCTTCAGTGATCATTCATTAGTCATGGTCACAATTGGGGAGAAGAAAAGGCGCTAAAGTTTAGCTTTTAATGACAGATTAATGCAGGATTAGGAGTTCACCAACAAACTAAAACACCTAGTCAAACATTTGTTAGGAAAAGATTCAGACCTTATACAAGCAAGGGAACAATATAAATGAGATGTCAAAATGGCTGCCATAGAAAGTGAACGTGATTTAAAGCGTAAAGAAAACCAAGAAAGGGAACTGCAGACAGAGCTTGTTTTATGCTCAGTATGGACGGTGTCAAGCCTGGTTTGTACAGACAAGAAATAAAAGAGACTAAATCTAAGCTGGAACTTATTGATGAAACGAAGTATCGCGGGGCAGTGATAAGGGCTCACAGTGAAAGATATTGGCTTGGGGTAAAGCCCACAAAAACGATGCTTAGCGATGAAAAGCGGTAGGCAGTTTCAAAAGGTATAAAGGAAATTTGTTGCCACCATGAAGTAACTTCTGAACGTGAGAGAATTCAACTGACGTTTTTCGAATATTATCGATATTTGTTTAGCCTTAAAACAGCTAATGTTAAGCAGTACAAAACAGAATTCCTGCTACTAATGCCTAGAATTAAGCATGAACTGGCGCACGCACTTAAAGACGACATAACGGCTGCAGAAATTGAAGCTGCAATACAAGACCTGAGTTTAAATAAGTCGCCAGGGCCGGATGGTCTTGGGGCAGCCCTTTACAAGGCTTTTAAATCGGAAATGGCAATAGTGTTCCAATAGCTGAGTGTTATGAAAGAAGTGCAGCGGTGGCGTAGAGGTAGAACATCCGCCTCCCATGCAAGAGGACCGGGGTTCAAATCCTGGAGCCGCGCAATTCTCCACCGGATTTAAAAAAAACAGAAAACAGAAAACAAAAAACAATAATCACCGCGTCGATGGAATTGCATAAACGGGTTTGGGGTGCGACCTGATGCCGGTGAACACCTCCGGCAACGCACTCTCTCACCAGAACAGGAGTTGGCCACCCTGGTGCAGTAATTGGCCTCAACCTCTCATGATTAGTTCCATAAAACATCGGCCCTCAGTCACCGGCGGCTGCGGAACAACTGACCACGGCGGCTGTCAGACCTGTGACGCAGCAGGGGGTGCTAAGAATGCCTGGCTCCGCTGGACAAGCCGCCAATGGAAACTGAACCTGGCAACATTTAACGTTAGAATCCTAGCTAGTGAAGCTAGTTTAGCAGTGGTGTTAGAGGAACTAGAGGGTATGAAATGGGATGTCATAGGGTTTAGTGAGGCTAGGAGGCCGAGTGAGGCATATACTGTACTGAAGGATGGGCATGTACTGTGTTATCGAGGCTTACCAAGAGGCTACAACTTGGAGTAGGTTTCCTTGTCAGTAAGTATACAGCGGGTAATATAGATGAATTCTATAGTATTAATGAGAGGGTGGCAGTCATCGTAATTACCGAAGTAGCACAAAGTGGGCTATGACGTGGGGGCCCGTGAGGGCAGCCCATACGGGCCCCATGCGGGATTTGCAACACGTACCCAGAGGGGCCCCGCATGGGCTGCCCAATTCTGCCGCTATCGGTCCCAATCTGTATCCGTGTGGGCAGCCCAAATAGGGCTGCCCGCATTCAGCCCAGGTAGACGAATGTGGGCAGCACACCAGAATCATTAATGGGTCCCACATTTGTGCAGGCAATGCCATCCCATTGATCAAGGTTTTCATTTTTAAGTCGATTAATCCCTCCAATACCTGAATTATACAGGCGCGGGATTTGCGAAAGCCAGTCCGTTTTGGGCTGGCCCACGTGCTGCCCTGATGGGTTGAATCTGGCATTTTCGGGGCTGCCCAAATTCCAATAATCAATTGTGAAACACTATGCGCTATTTTTTTCCTTGTATGCGACACTCAGTAACATGAGAGAAATTTATTCCCAACACTACACTAATGTGGGCTGGTCCACATCAACCCCAACATGTTGGTCTGAATATTTATTTCGGTGGTGCGTGTAGAATAGTAATGCCGCAGGAAACATTTGGAGGTCTTTCAGTTCATACACGTAAAGCGGAACAGTTACGGTTGCATATTTTCTGTCGACACTGCATAATTAACGTAGTTGTTAGAGTAAAAATAAATAGTCTTTATTCATTGCATAGGTATGCTTAGGACAGTTATGTGAAACCTCCAGAAGAGGCAATTAGTAGCCGGTATAACAGGATTTATATAAATAAAATGGTGCCTTAAATATAGGGTGGAGACGTTTCAGAGCGGTAAGCCCGCCTACGGCCAATTTGGGGCCCACTGCGGCATTTCATCTTGATCTTGATTTTACCGCATGGACTACGAATATATATTGCAATTGCCCGCAAGTACCCCAAGAAATACCCGTGTGGGCAGCATGGCGGTGTGGTCGCTTTTCAGCCCGGCCGCAAACCATGCGGGACCTGTTCGGTTTTTGCGTGGGCAGCCCCAATCGGACTAGCCCGTCATCTATTTGCTTTAGGCCCACATTTGCATCGCATCTGCCCTAAATTGCCCCGCAAGAGACCGATGCGGGCAGACGTGGGAAGGAGCAATTGCCTGCCCCGCTACGGCCCACGCGGAAATTATCTAGGTTTTTGGTGGGCAACCCTATTTGGGGCAGACCAGGAATTTTCTGCATGAATTCCAGATTTTCGTCTGACCTTCCCTCAAGTACCCCCTCAAGGGTCCCATGTAGGCAATGTGCGGGCATACCCGTATTTAGCCCCGCCGCGGCCTATGCGGGACCTATTCGGCTTTTGAGTGGGCAGCCCCAATTAGATCAGCCCATGCGTTTCCTACACAAAGCCCAAATTTCATTTGCATCGGCCCTAAAATTTCCCAAGCGGGACCCTTGAGGGCCAGATGTGGGAATATGTACTCAGTTAGCCCTTTCCACGCCTACATAATGCCTAAATGGAAAAAACAGGGGCAAGCCCAATTTGGGCTTGCCCGCTTGATCCCTAAAGCGGGCCCTCGTGGGTGTTATTGTGGTTGCCCAAGCCCAACTTGCCCATACGGGCCCCCGGTGGGCCATGTAATGTGTGCTACTTGGGTAGGCCTAATAAGCGATATAAACTGAAGGTTGTACAGGCTTATGCACCTACATGCAGTTATGATGACCAGGCAGTTGAAAGCTTCTACGAAGATGTAGAATCCGCAATGCGAAAAGTAAAGATGCAGTATACTGTACTAATGGGCGAATTTAATGCCAAGGTAGGGAAAAAGCAGGCAGGAGACCAGGCAGCAGGTGACTATGGCATTGGCTTTAGCATAGCAGGGGGTAGTTACTAGTTGAGTTTGCAGAGCGCAATAACTTAAGAATCATGAATACTTCCTTCAGCAAACGGAAGAACCGGAAATGGACATGAAAAAGTCCTAACGGGGAGACTAACAATGAAATTGACTTCATACTGTGTTCAACCTCCGCCATTATGCAAGACGTAGAGGTAATCGGGAAAGTGCGATGCAGTGACCACAGGACGTTAAGGTCCCAAATTAGCCTAAATCTGAAGAAACGCAACAGATTAGTAAGAAACAAACCCATCAACGAATTAGCAGTTAGGGAGGGGGCAGAAGAGTTCCGGATCTCGCTACAGAATAGATATTCAGCTCTAACCAAAGATGGTGACATTACCCTAGAAGCAATGAACGATAATTTCAGAGATATCATTACTGAGTGCGCTGTACAAGTAGGCCGTAGGATAGTTAGAGAGGATACCGGTAAATTGTCTAAGGAGACGAAAGATTTGATTAAGAATCGCCAGAGTATGAAAGCTTCCAATCCAACAGACCAGATAGAATTGGCCGAGATATCAAAGCTGATCAATAAGCGCAAGGTGGCCGATATAAGGAGGAGAAAATTGACCATGCTGTAAAAAACTGGGGAAGCTTTAAAGCGGCAAAAAGAAAATTGGGCATAGGCATAAAACAAGGGGTATGCGATAAGGGCAAGGCGGGCAACGTTATCACGAATATGAACAAGATAGAGTAGCCGAGGAGTTCTATACAGATCTCTACAGCAGCCAAAGTGGTCAGGACCGTAATGAGCGGTAGGTAAAAACAGTCAGACCTTCCACAAGTGACGAAGGACGAGGTCAAGAAAGCAGTAGAAGCTATGAAAAGGGAGAAATCAGCTGGAGAGGAGCAGATAACTAATGATTTGTTAAAGGACGGGGGGGGGGGGGATATCGTGCTAGAAAATAAGACCATCCTGTATACGAAGTGCCTGGTTTCATCGACGGTACCGGAACCACGGAAGAATGCAAACATTATCCTCATTCATAAGAAAGGGGACTCTAAGGACCTTAAAAATTACAGACCAATCAGCTTACTGTTGTTACGTATAAGGTATTTACTAAGGCAATCGCTAATAGAACCAGGACAACCTTAGACTGCAATCAAGCAAAGGATCAAGCAGGTTTTCGGAAACAGTACTCTACTATCGATAATATCCATACCATCAACCAGGTGATAGAAAAATGCTCGGAATATAACCAGCCCTTATACATAGTATTAATTGATTACGAAAAAGCATTTGACTCAGTTGAAACCTCGGCGGTGATGCAGGCATTGCGAAATCAAGGCCTAGACGAGCCGTACGTGAAAGGGTTGGAATATATATATATAGTGGCTGCACGGCCACCTTAGTTCTGCATAAAGAAAGTAACAAAATTCCCATAAAGAAAGGTGTTAGCCAAGAGGACACGATCTCCCCAATATTAGCTTGCTTAGAGGAAGTATTCAGATACTTGGAATGGGAGAATTAGGGATAAGAGTGGATGGAGAATACCTCAGTAATCTCCGATTTCCTGATGGCATTGCCTTGCTGAGTAACTCGGGGGATAAACTGCAAATACGTATTGATGGCCTATACAGGAAAATTAGAAAGGTAGGATTGAAAATCAATATGCAGAAGACTAAGATAATGTTCAACAGCCTCGGGAAGAAACAGCAGTTTACGTTAGGTAGCAAAGCACTGGAAGTAGCAGGCGAATATGTCTACTTAGGACAGGTAGTAACCGCAGATCCGGGCCATGAAAAGGAAATAACAAGGAGAATAAGATTGGGATGGAGCGCATTTGGTAAGCACTCGCAGATTATGACTAGTAGCTTACCGGTATTGCTCAAGAGGAAAGTATACAGCAGTTGCATCTTACCTGTACTCACGTATGGGGCTGAAACGTGGAGGCTAACCAGGAGTGTTCTGCTTAAGTTGAGGACAACTCAGAGGGCTATGGAAATAAAAATGGTAGGGGTAACATTAAGAGTAAGGAAGCGTGCAGAATGGGTCTGAGAAATAAGTCAAGTTGCCGACATTCTAGTGGAAATTAAGAAGAAATGGGCATGGGCAGGACATGTAGTGCGAAGAGACGATAACCGGTGGTCGCTTAGGGTAACCAACTGGATTCCAAGGGAAGGAAAGCGTAGCAGGGGGCGGGAGAAAGTTAGGTGGGCGGATGAGGTTAAGAAGTTTGCAGGGGTCAAGTTGATGCAGCTAGCACAGAACCGGGTTAAGTGGAGAAATATGGGAGAGGCCTTCGTCCTGCAATGGTTATAATTAGACTGCTGCTGCTGCTGATGATGATAAATAAATGAACTTCTATGCAGTTTTGAGCTTACGAGGCACCGCGTTTGAGCACCGTCCCCTCGGCCTCATGGTAGGATGAATCTGACTAAAGAATCCACCGGACGGCCCAAACGCAGTGCCAGCTATTGAAGGCTGGGAGGCTGCACTATCCAATATCCAGCTCCTGACTCGGCACCTCAAGGGCTTTCGTGACACGAGCACGGATGGCAGCTGCAGCCGCTGGAGCCCTGGACTAGACCCTCGACAGAGATCCGCCTCCTATCCCCTAATAAAATTCTTCAGCCAGTCAGTTACCTGCTGAGGCATATGCGGAGGTCGATGGCCGGCACGAGCAGGCCACAGCGGGATGAGAACGAGCGCCAGGGGGATGAGTACAGAAACGAAGGTCACCAGACTCAGCAGCCAGACGAAGAAGAACCTGCGCCGGGACACCTCGACACGGTCGTCTTCCTGGGAGCGCCGCAGGTCGGAATTGTCAAGACTGCGCTGAGATGCCCGAATTTCAAGCCAATAATTGTACACTCACGACAAACTTATGTTGGGCAGCGAATCAAATATGATAGTGCGCTATATGACCAAACCCTGCCGCTGGAAATGCACATATTGCAGTGAGGAACGTTAAATTGAGAGTGGCACGTTTTAAAGTAATAAAGTTATTGGCCCCTTACCGATAAAATCCGGCGTCGGTGTTGTGGAGCGAAAAATCGCGTGCATGGCACTGGCAGGTGATACTGGTAGCTGACATAGGCACGTACTGTTGGGCGTATAAATCTCTGTCGTTACGTTCGGGAGAAGCTGCTAGCTCTTGCCTCTGCTGTCGGTGGGGAGGGGTGATATCACTATCACCCAGCCAGAGCCTACCATTCCCGTTGCCTCTATGCCACGGAGGCGCGTTCACACGACTTGACTAAAACGGAGATTTATCTGTCGGGTGGTAGCCTGCGTTATGGGGCGTACCTTTAACAGCGGAGCTTAAGTGTCCCCTAAATTTTTTCAACCACGGGCGGTTATGATGGATAAAACGTGCACAACACGACAAAGTTTTTGCTATCATTTATTTATTGCATTTATTCATTACTTCAAACCTTGTACAGATAAAGCAGGGTGGGTAAAATGTAACAAAGGAAATATAAACAAAGTTAATAAAGTATAAAAGTGCGGTAAACCACCAAAGAATTTATTCCAATTCATTGCAAGGTGTGTAAATTATGAAAACTAAAATCTGTTCTTGCATCTCGTTGAAGATTTAGGCCTGATGGTTGAGAAAGAAGAAAAGGAAGAGCAAACGCGAGGGACGTGGGATTCGAGGAGCAGAGTGAGCGCCATGTTGGGACGATAGTAAAGAACGGCTATCAGCGACTGGTGTGCTTTCCTTCTGCAATTTATGGTACCGAAACCAGGGAGGCTATCGTGAGCTCCGCCATCGATCCTGCCTGGAGGTTATCAAGAACAAGGCATCGACCCTCCAGGTAGGCTACCGGAGCTCTTCCAGCGAGAGAAGAGGAACGCCTTTCAGACACCAGCCGCCTTTTTGACTCCAGATGGAGCACGTCAAAGCGAAGCGTACCGCCCAGCGTGCTTTACATACCCGACTGCGGAATGAAGTTGCTCAACTCATCGAATCGGGCGCTGGCACTCTGCTCCCCTTTAGGCCTATTTGACATCCCTATTTCTTAGCGGTTGTCCCCTCGGGGTCGGGAGTGTGTTGAAGATTTGAGCCTGATGGTTGAGAAAGACGTAAAGGAAGAGGAAGCGCGAGGGACGTGGTGCTCGAGAAGCAGAGTCAGCGCCATGTTGGGATGGCCGTAAAGAACGGCTATCAGCGACTGGTGTGCCTTCCTTCTTCTACATATGTTACCGTGTCAGCGAATTGGGACGATCGTGGTTTGCGGTACTCTACTTTGAAGGTGACAGATACAGTCAAGGTTTAAGTACTAAATCAGGATTGCAAAGCAAAAATAGAAATCGCAAATGCAAATCATTCATCAAGAGATTAAAAGCCATTAGGATTTTTTATGGGAGAGGGTGAGTCACAAAGAGAAAGCATAGAGTAAATAGACCTTACAGCTTTCCTCTATCTTTTGCAAGCGGGTAATATTGCGGGTCGCAAACGACGCGTCATATTCGATTTCGCTCTAATTACTGAAATGTGAGCAAATATTTTACAGCTATATGATGAATTTTTAAGCTTGTCTTAAAAATCTCAGCTCACGTAACTCGTAAGAGCAGATATCTATTCATCATCATTAACCGGACTTGAGCCACTGCAGAGCGAAGGCATCTCCCATATTCCTCCAATTAACCCGGTCCTGTGCCAGCCTCATCCAATTGATTCCTGCAAACTTGTTAACGTAATCCGCCCGCATAAGCTTTGGTAAAACGAGGTTTTGGACACATTGGTTACTTGGCTTCCACGTAACGGCAGCGCGAAAAAAAAGACGAGCTCCCAGGAAGGGAAAACATACACTACAGGGACAATCGCTGCACTCACAACTGTATTTCGCCAAAGCATGGGAAATACAAAGCTTCCGCTGAGGATGCACGCACAGGAAAGAAGAAATAATGAAAGGATGAATACGTGCCACCGTAAACACAAAAACATTTTCACACCATGTGACCCCATATTATGTTGCGGAAAAGAAAAGGAATTCAGTTGTGAGGGCAGCAATTGTCTGTGTCGTGTGTTTTTCCCTTGCTTCTCGTCTTTCTGTTTTCTCGCTGCAGTTATGTGGAAGCCGCACACATAACTTTCTCGCGGCCCCTGTTGCGCTTTCCTTTTGGGAATCCAATTAGCGATCATCCGTTATTTATTCTTCGTATTACATCTCCTACCTATTTAAGGAGAAATTAGCGCTAATACTTGTACGGTGACAAAAAGAAAGAAAACACACACGACGATTGACCATCGCTTGTCAGTCGTCGTGTGTGTTTTCTTTCCTTTTGTCCCCGTCCAAATATTAGCGGTAACTTCTTAAATATACAGAACCAAATAGCCCGACAACACGCACTCCTTTACATTTCCTGCCCATGCCCATTTCTTCTTCCCTAGTTCCACCATAATGTCATTAACTCGACTTATTTTTATGATCCACTCTGCAGGCTTGCCAACTCTTAACGTTACAGCAACCATATTTTGTTCTGTAGCTCTCTGCTTTATCCTCAACTTAAGTAGAACGTATGTTCTTCTTTCCGACTTTGGTGCACTGATGCGGCGGGGCGTATAAAAGCTGAGCTCCTGACCCTGGACGGACTATTGTTGAGGACGATTCAGACACGAAAGAATCGGCCCGACGGTCATCATACTTCTCGTATTGCAGATCTGTTACCCTTTTTAACTGCATTTCCTTAACGCAAATTTTGCTCCTGAGTCGTCCTAAAGCAATGGGTGATAATGATGAGTGGGGTAACCCGTCTAAAACAAAAGTAAGGAGTGGAAATCTGTTTGATAAGGCTCCAACTACTGTGAACGAGGTTGGAAGTTTTCTTTTGAAGCTCAATAGCAAGTTGGAAGCCTTGGAAATAATCTCAACAATGAGCTTGGAACCGTGCGCCGAGTAGTCGAATTTATGAATGAAAGGTTTGAAGAATGTAAGAAAGAACTTGCCGAAGCTCGTAAGGAGATACGTGAGCTTCGGGAAAGCAAAATACCTTAAAGCATGAATACAGTGAACTTTCTAAACAGCTGCAGCATACTAAAGCAGAGCTAATTGAACTTCAGCAGTACAGTTGCAGAAATACCCTTGAGTTGAAAGGCATACATTCCATTGACAGCGAGTGACTGGCTAGCATTGTCTCTACTCTTGCCACGAAGATTGGAGTGGAGATAACGGTGAGCGATGTTGACATCGTGCATCGGGTGCCAACCAAGGAAAGGAACGGTTTGGTTTGTGGCTTTAACGTCCCAAAGCGACTCAGGCTATGAGAGACGCCGTAGTGAAGAGCTCCGGAACTTTCGACCACCTGGGGTTCTTTAACGTGCACTGACGTCGCACAGCATACGGTTGCCTTGCTTTTCGCCTCCATCGAAAGGAGCAAGTCTAATATTATCGTCAAGTTCAGGTCAAGTGATAAGCTGCTCGAATCGACAAAAAAAAAAAAAAAAACTCGTTTATTCACATCGGACCTTGGATCAGAGTCCGTGTTCATAAACGAAGTTCTTTGCGAAGATTATAAAGTAGGGCTATAGCAGCGAAGAAACTTCACAACTGGAAATACGCATGGGTATCTCGTTGCCGGATCTTGGCACGAAAAGCAGACAACTCGGATTTGATCCGGATCACTACAGAGGCTGACCTCGGCCTTATAGTCTATTTGTTCAAAATGCCGACCATACAATCAACACACGTTAAAAGAACCACGCACCATACACCATTGCAATGTAAGGAGCATGGCTAGAAATTTTGACGGCCTTTGTACGTTTCTAGCCCAGCCCAGCTTTTTTTACGACGTTATAGCTGTTACAGAAACGTGGCTGATGCCCGATGAAAGCTATACCATTCCCAATCATGTATTTCTGTCTCGTCCCCGCATTTCTAACAATCGAAGAGGTGGGATAGGTTTGTACATTAAAAAGAACCTAATACACTGCGAATGTCCATTTCTTAACACAGTAGCAGTTCGGAATTTCTATTCGTTGAACTTGCAGGTGTCATGGTTGGTGTTTATAGAGCCCCCCTCCCAAATCGCAATAAGTTTGTGAATGATCTGGAATCTCTTTCATGCACGTGACAGAAATGAACAAAAAATGCAATCATCGTTGGCGATACTATTATCTATACCTTAGGCGCAAACCACAGTGAATACACTGACCTGTTATTTTCATGTGGATTTACGAATCTTATATCTTCCCCGACACGAATCGTAGGTTCTAGCGCGTCATTCTTCGACCATGTGCTAAGCAATTTCGTGCCACCTTGTTATTTGGCAGGGGTATACGATACAGCAAATCACCTCGCTGTTGCCTTCTTATACCGCGTATAATATAGAGATAGTCATATAACTTATGACAGCACGTGCGGACTTATGAAGAAAATATACTGCCAAAAATGCGCACTCATGCTTTCTGAAATGAGCTTTGCCGACCTCGCCGAAATAAATGCCAATGAACATTGTCGCAGCATTGAAGATAGAAATAAAGCAGTGATAAATAATTGGAACTTTACAAAGAAAAAAAGACGCTATACACATCCAGTGTATATTTTTGTTTATATTTGGAAACACAGCGCGGAACAGGACGCAACACAAGAGAACGACGGTAGACAGGACGGAGCGCTGAACTGACAACTTTTATTTTCGAAAGAGGGTCACCCGTATTTACGCGGTGCCTATCAGAACACGTGATCAAGGCAGGGAGCAAACCACTGCTGAAAAAAACCTTTCTTGAAGAAAGAATGGGCCAAAGACAACAAAAAAGTTATGAGGGATAAGCTCTAATAAATAATTTCTGCTGCATGAAGGTTATCTCCATTGCCGATAACCAAAAAAAAAAGAGAGATGAGCATTTAAAAGCAAAAAAACACAACAATGTTTGTACAAACAAGAATGTGAACATGGTACTAACCGCGATGAAAAGAGGTACAAAGGTTTGAATGCTAGAAATAAAAACATTGACAGGACTGTGAACATGACGATAACAGGATAAAAGCCGAACAAAAAACACGGCCAAAAAGGATCACCAATGATAAACGACTAAAAAACACAACCAAAAAGAGGTGAAAGTTTTCGAACTCTGTTAAAATCTATACTATCTTGAGAGAAAGGCTACTCCTTTTTCCGACAGTAGAATTGAAGGCATGCTTACGCACTGATCATCCATCCTTTGAATGCTGGCAGCTTCCATAATCTCACGTGTTAGCTTATCAACGTGTCTGACTATCACTGAGGTTTTTTCGAATTCTGGTAAGCATCTTGATTCCGCATGTTCACAATCCGTACAGTGAATGCCTAGATGGCGCGACTTTTGACCGGTTACACTGTATTTGTGTTCTTTCCGTCTCTCGTTTAAGCAGCGACCTGTCTGACCAATGTACTTTTTCCCGCAAGACAGAGGAATGGAATAAATAACCGACTTAGAACACTGAACAAAGGGCTGCTGGTGGCGAGTGGTGAAAATGTTCCTTACTTTTTTAGGTTGATTTACGCGATTGCAGAGACGCTCTGGGGCACTCAAAACTACTTCTACACCAACTTGTTTTCCCAATTTTTCTCAGGTTGTGGGAAATTTGGTGCTTGTATGGAAGAACAACCCAATTATTTCTGCGCATCTGTTGTTTTTCAGCTAAAGGTCTTTTTGACTTGTTCAGCGTACCCTCAGCAACACAGGCCATAAGCTTAGGAGGGTAGCCTGCTTGTTCTAATCTGGCTGTCTACCTTAAAAAACTTTTTCAGTGCAGTGAATGCAAGATTTTGTTAGAGCATTTTTGAAAACAGCTTGAACAATATTCCATACTTTGAGTATGAATGAGTAAAAATTTGGAATAAAATCCATTGTGAGTCTATGGCCAGCGCCACTTTGAGTATGAACGAGTAAAAATTTGGAATAAAATCCATTGTGAGTCTATGGCCAGCGCCACTTTGAGTATGAACGAGTAAAAATTTGGAATAAAATCCATTGTGAGTCTATGGCCAGCGCCACTTTGAGTATGAACGAGTAAAAATTTGGAATAAAATCCATTGTGAGTCTATGGCCAGCGCCACTTTGAGTATGAACGAGTAAAAATTTGGAATAAAATCCATTGTGAGTCTATGGCCAGCGCCACTTTGAGTATGAACGAGTAAAAATTTGGAATAAAATCCATTGTGAGTCTATGGCCAGCGCCACTTTGAGTACGAAGGAGTAAAAATTTGGAATAAAATCCATTGGGAGTCTATGGCCAGTGCCACTTTGAGTATGAACGAGTAAAAATTTGGAATAAAATCCATTGTGAGTCTATGGCCAGCGCCACTTTGAGTATGAACGAGTAAAAATTTGGAATAAAATCCATTGTGAGTCTATGGCCAGCGCCACTTTGAGTATGAACGAGTAAAAATTTGGAAGAAAATCCATTGTGAGTCTATGGCCAGCGCCACTTTGAGTATGAACGAGTAAAAATTTGGAATAAAATCCATTGTGAGTCTATGGCCAGCGCCACTTTGAGTATGAACGAGTAAAAATTTGGAATAAAATCCATTGTGAGTCTATGGCCAGCGCCACTTTGAGTATGAACGAGTAAAAATTTGGAATAAAATCCATTGTGAGTCTATGGCCAGCGCCACTTTGAGTATGAACAAGTAAAAATTTGGAATAAAATCCATTGTGAGTCCATGGCCAGCGCCACTTTGAGTATGAACGAGTAAAAATTTGGAATAAAATCCATTGTGAGTCTACGGCCAGCGCCACTTTGAGTATGAACGAGTAAAAATTTGGAATAAAATCCATTGTGAGTCTATGGCCAGCGCCACTTTGAGTATGAATGAGTAAAAATTTGGAATAAAATCCATTGTGAGTCTATGGCCAACGCCACTTTGAGTATGAACGAGTAAAAATTTGGAATAAAATCCATTGTGAGTCTATGGCCAGCGCCACTTTGAGTATGAACGAGTAAAAATTTGGAATAAAATCCATTGTGAGTCTATGGCCAGCGCCACTTTGAGTATGAACGAGTTAAAATTTGGAATAAAATTCATTGTGAGTCTATGGCCAGCGCCACTTTGAGTATGAACGAGTAAAAATTTGGAATAAAAACCATTGTGAGCCTATCAGCGCCACTTTGAGTATGAACGTAAATATTTGGAATAAAATCCATTGTGAGTCAATGGCCAGCGCCACTTTGAGTATGAACGAGTAAAAATTTGGAATAAAAATCATTGTGAGCCTATGGCCAGCGCCACTTTGAGTATGAATGTAAATATTTGGAATAAAATCCATTGTGAGTCTATGGCCAGCGCCACTTTAAGTATGAACGAGTAAAAATTTGGAATAAAATCCATTGTGAATCTATGGCCAGCGCCACTTTGAGTATGAACGAGTAAAAATTTGGAATAAAATCCATTGTGAGTCTATGGCCAGCGCCACTTTGAGTATCAACGAGTAAAAGTTTGGAATAAAATCCATTGTGAATTTATGGCCAGCGCCACTTTGAGTATGAATGAGTAAAAATTTGGAATAAAATCCATTGTGAGTCTTTGGCCAGCGCCACTTTGAGTATGAACGAGTAAAAATTTGGAATAAAATCCATTGTGAGTCTATGGCCAGCGCCACTTTGAGTATCAACGAGTAAAAATTTGCAATAAAATCCATTGTGAATTTATGGCCAGCGCCACTTTGAGTATGAATGAGTAAAAATTTGGAATAAAATCTATTGTGAGTCTTTGGCCAGCGCCACTTTGAGTATGAACGAGTAAAAATTTGGAATAAAATCCACTGTGAGTCTATGGCCAGCGCCACTTTGAGTATCAACGAGTAAAAATTTGGAATAAAATCCATTGTGAGTCTATGGCCAGCGCCACTTTGAGTATGAACGAGTAAAAATTTGGAATAAAATCCATTGTGAGTCTATGGCCAGCGCCACTTTGAGTATGAATGAGTAAAAATTTGGAATAAAATCCATTGTGAGTCTATGGCCAGCGCCACTTTGAGTATGAATGAGTAAAAATTTGGAATAAAATCCATTGTGAGTCTAAGGCCTGCACCACTTTAAGTATGAATGAGTAAAAATTTGGAATAAAATCCATTGTGAGTCTATGGCCAGCGCCACTTTGAGTATGAACGAGTAAAAATTTGGAATAAAATTCATTGTGAGTCTATGGCCAGCGCCACTTTGAGTATGAACGAGTAAAAATTTGGAATAAAAACCATTGTGAGCCTATCAGCGCCACTTTGAGTATGAACGAGTAAAAATTTGGAATAAAATCCATTGTGAGTCTATGGCCAGCGCCACTTTGAGTATCAATGAATAAAAATTTGGAATAAAATCCATTGTGAGTCTATGGCCAGCGCCACTTTGAGTATGAACGAGTAAAAATTTGGAATAAAATCCATTGTGAGTCTATGGCCAGCGCCACTTTGAGTATGAATGAGTAAAAATTTGGAATAAAATCCATTGTGAGTCTATGGCCAGCGCCACTTTGAGTATGAATGAGTAAAAATTTGGAATAAAATCCATTGTGAGTCTATGGCCTGCGCCACTTTAAGTATGAATGAGTAAATATTTGGAATAAAATCCATTGTGAGTCAATGGCCAGCGCCACTTTGAGTATGAACGAGTAAAAATTTGGAATAAAAATCATTGTGAGCCTATGGCCAGCGCCACTTTGAGTATGAATGTAAATATTTGGAATAAAATCCATTGTGAGTCTACGGCCAGCGCCACTTTGAGTATGAACGAGTAAAAATTTGGAATAAAATCCATTGTGAGTCTATGGCCAGCGCCACTTTGAGTATCAACGAATAAAAATTTGGAATAAAATCCATTGTGAATTTATGGCCAGCGGCACTTTGAGTATAAATGAGTAAAAATTTGGAATAAAATCCATTGTGAGCCTTTGGCCAGCGCCACTTTGAGTATGAACGAGTAAAAATTTGGAATAAAAACCATTGTGAGCCTATGGCCAGCGCCACTTTGAGTATGAACGTAAATATTTGGAATAAAATCCATTGTGAGTCTATGGCCAGCGCCACTTTGAGTATGAACGAGTAAAAATTTGGAATAAAATCCATTGTGAGTCTATGGCCAGCGCAACTTTGAGTATCAACGAGTAAAAATTTGCAATAAAATCCATTGTGAATTTATGGCCAGCGCCACTTTGAGTATGAATGAGTAAAAATTCGGAATAAAATCCATTGTGAGTCTTTGGCCAGCGCCACTTTGAGTATGAACAAGTAAAAATTTGGAATAAAATCCACTGTGAGTCTATGGCCAGCGCCACTTTGAGTATCAACGAGTAAAAATTTGGAATAAAATCCATTGTGAGTCTATGGCCAGCGCACTTTGAGTATGAACGAGTAAAAATTGGGAATAAAATCCATTGTGAGTCTATGGCCAGCGCCACTTTGAGTATGAACGAGTAAAAATTTGGAAAAAAAATTCTTTGTGCAGATTAGCGACGTCTAATCCTTCCATTTTATTAAAGACATTTTTTCTGTCACAAATAATTACCTGATTTAAAATGTAAATCGGTTAGTGCTTGTCTCTTATTTTTCTCTGTATTGTCGATGTTGAGTTTGCAATACACATTTCTCTCCGAATAATCACTTCTAAGGCAACTGCGTTCATTTTGTATAAAGAATGCTGCTCTTGCTATCACATCTTTGTTGTTTGCATCAGCCCTTGCACACTCTTCTATTTTATGTTTATTTGCCATTACTTGCGAATTCTGCATATACTTTCATTTTCCTTTTCTGCATTTGTATGTCTATTATTTTGTTATGCAGTCGCTATCTCTTCTGCACTTCTGTAATTTGAACAAACTTACTTGTACGCTTTGCATTTTTCAACCACTTATATTTGTATTATTTTGACATGTAGTATAAAACATCTGTCCTCAATAATCTCTTTGCTTTTATTGCATGGATCCATAACTAGCCTTTGGCCAAGGACCCAGAAAGTGATGCTATTTATTGTGTTGAAGGAACAATGATAAATAAAATGAAAAAAAAAAATGCCGCGACTGCTCTCTCGCACTGGGAAACCCTGCAAATTGCGCAGGTGCAGGATACGACTAGGTCGCGAGATAACAGAAACTGATGAGATTTCAAGATTGGTAGCGGGTGTTTCAGGCGCCCTTTGATTTTGCTCGAAAAAAACTTCTAATTTCTTGCACATCAATAGGTCTTGTCGGATACAGGTCTGCTTGTGGAATGATGGTATATATCCTGCATTGAATGCTCGTTGGTGCTTTCCTTCAGTTTGTTTATAAGAGCTTGTGCTGTAGTCTATTAATAAAAACATGACTTGTTATAGACACGTATCAGGTCATACGAACATGGAGGAGAAAGATGTGGACAACACGAGCGCTAGATTTCAACCGATTGTTTATTGACACAATTACACATTAAATACACCTTACATCATGACGACACCCGACACAAACGCAGACATCACGTAGCCGCGCATAAAAATTTAAACTTTTTTGACCGTGAGAGACACAGATGGTGTGATGACACCGGATGCACCGGCTATTTTAATCAAATCGGCCTCGATTACTTCCCAGACATCTTTGCACATATGCTCGGCTAATATCTTGCACGCGTTAAAAACGGTTTACACTCCTTTACATTCTTTTCCGCACAATCGTGACAATGCACAGAGAGACTACCATCCCTGCAGTTGCCCACAATCCTTCTATACTCCAATCATCTCTTTTGACCAGTCGGCCAGTTTGACCGATGTATTTTGAGCCGCATGATAAGAGAATTTCATACACCACCTGGGAAGAATAAGCTGTAAAGGTGTCCCGATGTTTGATTGTGCACTGCTGTTTAGGCTTTTGAAAAGGGTTGGTCATTTTGACTAATTCTCGGGCCTCCATAGCACTACTTTTTACAAGACTGCGAGGATTTACAAGACTGCGAGGTAAGCTAGCTTCTAGCCCTTTTAGGCGAGTGGTTTAATCCTCCGGAACTGACGCATGAAATGCCAAAGAATGGTGTTTGTAGTTTTTAGATCTGAAGCTAAACTTCACTGGGAAATGTGTTTGTTGGGAGTATCATCCAAGGGCACATCGATGGGAATTGTCCTCAATTTGAGGGAGGTTCGTGGAGTACGTATAGGCAGACAATTGGCAATAGTCTGCTCGCTCTGTTGAGAGTTTGCATTTTGAAAGGAGGAGGAGACCGAAGTTGACGCTTTAGATCGACTTAGTGCCACAACGTCGAAGGGGTAGAGTGTGTCAGCCCGGTGTTGTAAACACTACTGATGTATGGGATGTCTGTCGTGAACTGGGAGAAAAAATGAGAAGGGTTCAATGCTACTGAACCGAATGCGGAGCTCAGGCTGATAAAACTTTATTCACAATAAGTGGGAGGAATAGGGAAAGTCAGCTAGCGTGCCGCAGGCCGTGGAGACTTTTGGCAACGCCGGCCCATTTGACGGCCTTGAACTGAATGCCAGGGTCATCGCTGGACCTCAGCTTGTCCCAAGCTTCCTTAGAGGGATCAGACAAGAGTTCCGAGGGAGGCTTATGGGTTTTGCACGCCCAGATCATATGCTCGAAGTTGTCTTTCTCCCCGCAAAATCGGCAGAAGGGATTCATATCCTTATTTATGAATTTTGATATGTAGTTTGCATTGGGGAGGGTCCCCGTCTGTAGCTGTCTCCATATTACTTGTTGTCTGGTCAGTGTTTTATTGGGTGGTGGGAGTGTTCTTCTCATTGCTTTGTAATGTGCAGTGAGTTCGTGGTATGATACGTCTGGCTGGAATTAGCCGCTCGGCCGGCTAATTCTCGAGCGTATTGGTGGGCAGCCTCATTTCAAGGATTCCTCGCATGAGCTGGGGTCCATATTAATTCGATATATCTCTCTAGATGAGATTCTCTCATTTCACTGAGTATTTGTGAGGCGGGTTTGGAGACTCTACCTCTAGCAAAGTTACTGATTGCCAGTTTGGAGTCGCTCACTATAGTTGTTGCATTAGTAAAAGCGATGGCCGCGGCGATGGCGGCCTCCTCAGTCACTAGGGGTTTGGATGTGGAAACAGTCTCCACCATAACAAGTCTCACTGGGTTAGTGTTGGGCTGCGTGACTCCACATATCGAATATTTGTTAGTGTCTTCCGCTTCTTCTGCGGCGTCGACGTAGATGACGTCCTGTTGCCGGCTCAGGGTTTTGTGTAGGCTCTTAGCTCGTGCTTTTCTTCGCCCTTGATGGGCGTGGGGGTTCATGCTCCGAGGAAGAGGTTTGATGGTGATCCTCTTTCGGATATCGCGTGAAATAGTTTGAGGGAGGTCTTATAGGGGTTCGCCCTCAACACCTAATCTTTCAAGTATTGTCCTACCGGCGGGCGTGCTAGATAGGCGCCTTATTTGGACAGTTTGTTGTGCTTCTTTGAGTTCCTCGTAAGTATTGTGGACCCAGAGTTTGAGAAGGTCTTCGTTGGGAGTCGAGCGAACCAGGCCCATTGCTGTTTTGTAAGCCATTCTAATGATGGCGTCGAATCTCTCAACTTCGTTTCTTTGGAGTTTTAAGTACGGGAGGGAGTATGTAATCCTGCTTATGATGAAGGCGTCTATGTGTTTGAAGAGGTCGTGTTCTTTCATGCCTCGTTTTGTATTAGTGATTTTTTGTATTAGTCTGGCTATTTGGCGAACCTCCCATTTCAGTTTGTTGATTGCTGGCGCGTTTCCAGAGTTTGTAGCCTGAGCCCCAGGATCTTGATCTCTTGAACCTCTGTTACTTCCACACCCTGTATAATGACTGTCGTCAAGGGCGGATTTAATTTGCCTTTATGAAACACTATAAGCTCCGATTTTTCAGTGGAGAATTCTAGGCCCGCTCTCTTGGCCTCTTCATCGACGACGTCTGCAGCTGCTTGAAGAGCGGCCTCGATTTCACCATGAGAGATTTCACCAAACCGTAATATCGTCCGCATAGAGGCTGAGCGGTACTCCTGGTATTTTGACGAGTCTATCTGGGATCTTAATTAATGCCACATTAAAGAGGAACGGAGAGAGAACAGCTCCCTGAGGGGTGCCTCTGTTTCCGTTAGTTGCCCACACCGTAATATCGTCCGCATAGAGGCTATGCTGTACTCCTGGTATTTTTACGAGTTTATCCGGAATCTTAATTAATGCCAGATTAAAGAGGAACGGAGAGAGAACAGCTCCCTGAGGGGTGCCTCTGTTTCGCAGCGTTATCGAGTCGGATTTCAAATTGCCCACGTGCAATTACACCAAGCGCTCAGTCAGAAAGGCCTTGAAGTAGTTGTAAGCCTTCGTCCAGGGTTAATTTCTTTTAGGTGCTCTAGTATAGTATAATGGGAGACATTGTGAAAGGTTTTCTTCAGGTCGATAGCCAGGATAGCCTGCGTATTACCTTTTTATACCTGTTAATGATGTCATATGACAGTCGAAGCATGACATCCTGTGTAGAAAGTCCCCTTCTGAAGTCCACCATGGTGTGTGGTAGAAGCGAGTATTCTTCGGCATAGTCCTGCAGTCTATTAAGCACAACATGCTCCATTAGCTTACCTAAGCACGAGGTAAGCGAGATTAGCCTTAGCATATCGAGGTTTATCATCTTGTTAGGTTTTGGAATAAAAATCATCTTGGCGTGCTTCAAGGATTGGGGTATGCTACCACTCTCCCAGCACTCATTCAAGTAATCCGTGAGCGCTGTGATCGACTTTAGATGTAGGTTCCGCAGCATCTTATTATTGATTTTATCTGGTCGAGGCGCAGATGTTTTCTTGAGTTGAGACAGTGCGGCCCAGATCTCTGTGTCCGAAAAAGGCTCGTCAAGATTTAGGTTATCGCGTCCCGTGTAGTCCGGGTACAAATCTCCATCTTTGCTGGAGTGTACACATTTATCTTGTAGTGACGATAACAATTGTTCACCGCTTACGGGATATGCATGAATGATCTGGTCTATAGCGTTTCTGTTGACTATCTTAGACTCGGCTGGATCAAGAAGGTGGCGGAGAAGGTTCCACGTGTTCTTGTTTTCAAGCTGCTCGTTAAGTTCGTCGCATACCTTATACCAGTTCTGGCGTGTAAGATTAATGGCGTGTTCTTCAATTCCCTTCTCAAGCAGTGCAATGCATAACTTGTGCTTCCGATTAATTCCTGGACCCACTTCTCCAAGTTCGAGATGCTGCACGGCGCATTACTCTCCCTGTCTTTCCTGAATTTATCTCAGTCGGTGTGCTTACAGGAGTTCCATGCCCTCTTATTACGTGGGTTGGTTTGTATTGTAATGGCGAGAACGTAGTGGTCGCTGTTAAGGCCTTCCCCAGTATTGAGCCATGTGGGATTGATCGTGTTTCGAGCTAGTGACAGATCAGGATTAGTGTCCCTTGAGATACTGCTGCCGGTTCTCATGGGTTTGGTAGTATCATTCAGGAGCGTGAGGCCCAGCTCCTGAATCTTCCCTAGTATTGCTGTGCCTTTACCATTAGTCTTCGGGTAACCCAATTCAGGGTGATGGGCGTTGAAGTCCCCAACTATGATAAGCTGATTCCTTCTGGCCTTTCCCACAATTTTGTCTAGGAGTTTACTTGTTTCCTGGTTGTGATCCTTGGGAGAGCTGTAGACGTTGAGGACGTAGGTGCTCCGCTGTCCCTTCTCGGCGGTACTGATTTCAACAAGCGTATAATCTAGGTTTAC